>NC_089727.1:10897873-11199061 GCF_035083965.1 Branchiostoma lanceolatum
GAATGGTACGGCACTGTTGCGATATCGGTTTGTATTGCAACGAGGATCGTTAAGTTTATGCGACGATCTAGTTTGGCGCCTACTTATGTGACCTCTGGTGGATGGCAAAAGGTGTTGGAAACGTACAGATTGACTGAGAGTGTTCGCAAAGTTTGTGACCAGTTGAAGACGACGTGTCTGGAGGGAGGGTAGACCCAAGTGAGCACAGGCATCAGTGTAAGACGTGTAGTCCGCGCCCATAATGATCCGTACAGCACGGCGTTGGACCTTCTCGATTCTGTTGCTCAGTGTGGTGGTCAATCCTGAGTGCCAGATAGTAGCGGCATACTCAAGAACTGGGCGAACATATGTGACGTAGACTGTGACGAGATCTTCAGTGGAGATGTGGAAATGTTTCAGTTTACGTAGTAGGAACAGGCGCTGGCTTGATTTGCTGCAGATGGCGTCGACGTGGGAATTCCATCGCAGGTCGTGCTGTAGGAATACTCCCAAGATCTTCATCACTTTCACCTGTTGTAATTCGATGTTGTTAATTTTCAGGGAAGGTGTTGGGTACGGGACCTTACTGAAGTATATATGAAGAACTTTGCATTTGCCAGGATGGAGCTTCATGTGACTGTCGTATGACCAGTTTTCCAGATCAGTCAGGTCACGTTGTATATTAGAAGGTGCTGAGATAGGGTGTCTGACTTCTAATAAATTCAAGTCATCTACGAACTTCCATTGCTTCGAGACAGCATTACGAGCGGCACCATTGATATACGCAATGAAGATTAACGGGCCAAGCAGTGTGCCCTGAGGCAGGCCGCATGTAACAGTGACGTTGTCAGAAAGAACCCCGTGGTACCGGACCAACTGGCGCCTGCTTGTCAGAAAGTTAGTGATCCACCTCGTCAGGGAAGGCCGTAGACCGAGATCAATCAATCGGCAGATGGCGACATTGTGGCAAACGCGATCAAATGCCTTACAGTAGTCATAGTACACAAAAAGGAGGTGAAATATCGCAAATACAGTATGCTTTGGTAAGTTAACATCGCAGGTTGCTATACCTTGGCATAAGATAACGTATACATGACCCTGGGATCAAGAAATCACTAGAAATCCAAGGCGATCGGCGATAGTTCCCCGGCCAGTCACCATGTTTGTTTTCATTGCGGATTACAATGTTTGTTTAGTGGGGCCACCTCCTTGGTGAGACATACACATAAAGGGAGGTGAAATTTCGGAAATAGAGTATGCTTTGGCAAGTTAACATTGCAGGTTGCTGTATTTGGGCATGAAATGATGTATACAGGATCCTGGGAACTTAGAGACATCACCGGGCGATATGTTTATGATATCTTTAATAAGTGTGATGAAGCTATGCTCTCCTAAGGGAGGAATTAAGAAGAAGAAGAAGACCTTTATTGCGCATTTTTGCCACACTGGGCTAAGTACAGGTCACAACATGTACAAAACATGTTGAACAGATACAGTTCACAAAATAGAAATTCAAAGCGGTCGCGAGTTTACCGCCTGATCATGAAGGCCAGTGGGCGCACGCGTCCCACATCGATTATAACGCAATCAATTATCAAATGAGGCCCTTATCAACATAATTTGATTCAACGATGTTCACATAACTTCCCGATGCCACAAAAAAAGTATCAAATGTATGAATTTGTCGTCATTTGCCAGTGTGGAATAATACAAGGTAGTCATTAAGGATGCAAATTAGGACCACATTTGCATATTTTCTATCTATTAACAGCCCTCTCTTCCTCAGTTACAATTTGAATAGTCATATCATGGAACAAACCGGATTTTTAAAGTTGCCTCATTTATTATGCAAATTAGAATCTGATTTGCATAATTATCGTCCAATCATACCAAGCATCACACAGGCTATCCACATACCAAAAATCATGACCATCCATCAAGGCCATCTTGTTATAGTATTTTCTCATTAATTATGCAAATCAGGTCTTCATTTGCATAGTTCATATAATTTAATATTTCTCTCTTCCTCAGGTACATATGTCACATGTTTCAGAGTCCTATCATGGAATTTGGCGGATGTATAAACTGTCCTCATTAATTATGCAAATTAGAAACTGATTTGCATAAGAAGCATCTAATCATGTATATCATCACTCAAGCTACTCATCTACTTACCAAAAATCATTACCATCCATCAAGCCCTTCTTGGGTTATTCCCTTTCAAAGTCAGATGCAAAACCTGCTCCTGCAGTTCCAAGGGGGCCCAAACTCGTACCACTTACTCTCTGTCCAAAGATCTATGTACCACTCAAAAATTAGTTCCATAGCATGTCCAGAACACGAGATATCAAAACAGGAAGTTCTGCTGCAGTACCGTAAGAAGCCGCTAGGGGGCCCAAAATCTAATCGTTTTCAGGTCTCATCAAGACCTATCGACATACCAAATATCAAAACAATCTATCAAGGCGTTCTTTAGTTATTCTGGTCCACTACAGACAGACAGACAAACAAACAGACAAACAAACGCTACCCTCTGCATAACCTTCTCGGCGAAGGTAATTAAGTAACAATTTAGAACTTTTGACCGACGGAAACAAAATAGAAAGCCACGGAATTTTAGAATATACAGTACACTCCATAAGAAATAAGCAGTTATGCTACAATTTCGAATTCGTATGCCAGCGAAAAGCATCGCGCTGCTAATTGACAAGAGAACGGACCAGACAGTCGGAGGAATTCAAAGACCAGATTTACCAAGTTGATCCCAAACGGGCAAAATCCACGCTACCGGCGTCGGGGATTGGTGCTGCATTCTGCTACTTAATGCGGTGAGATGTCTATGAAATGATGAGTAAAATGTGAAAGTGCACATGTGAAGGTTGAGAGATTCCTTTAGATTATTGTTTCAAAGACTGGACACTCACTCATTCAACAGGGTCCGCCATATTGTTTATTCCGATTTGCTTCTTAGCGACGCGACGGGCCGGGATCGCCCGGTAATGTCTAGTTCCCATGGTCACGTATACGTTATCATTTGCCAAAGTATAGCAACCTGCGATGTTTAGCAACTTACCAAAGCATACTGTATTTGCGACATTTCACCTCCTTTTTGTGTACTTCTCGCTAAACAAACATTGTAATCCGCAATAAAAACAAACATGGCGACTGCCGACGCCGATGGCCATCACTAATTTCTAGTGATTTCTCGTTCCCTGGGCCATAAATATATCATTTCATGCCAAAATACAGCAACCTGTGATGTTTACTCATCAAAGCATGGTGTATTCCGGTAGAATTCACCCTCCTTTATGGGCATTCCGGGGCATTCCGGTGTAAAAAGGGCATTCCGGGGCATTCCGGTAAAAAGGCAGACCCGTTTAATCTATGCCTTAATATGCTCTTTTGAAAGCTTTGCACATTGTTGCACACAGAACCTGGTGTATATAAAGGACACATGGATGCAGTCTTTTGCGGGAAATGATATTGTGGAAAGATCCAACACCCATATTTTCCTTAAAACTAAATACTTATCCCCTAACACTCTGGTCACCAGGCCGTACACTAATTATAAGACCGCTTTTGTTCAGAAATGCTTAAGTCCGGATCCTGTCGGCATTTTAATGATAGAAAGAAATGAGCCGAAAAACTCAAGTAAGCCTCAGCGGAGAATCAGAAACCTTTTTATCTTTCTTTGAACACCATTACAGACATTTGCGACGGTACACTGACTCCCATCAGATATCTCCAGGGCTGAGCGATACCGTCGACTTACATTTACCAAATGGCAGATCAAAGAAGGACTCGTTTAGAAAGGTGCATGGCCACGTCACTTCGCAGCAGGGTACGTACGCTATCTATCGTGCACTATCAGCGCCGTCACATCAACAGCTACCAAACATCCTGTTTGTTCTTTGTTTCTTTCTGTCAAGCCTAGGTTACACATAGCCGAACATGGCCTCCCGGCTCTCTCCCGACCATGGTTGGAGTGATTCGGGAGTAATTCGGGAGCTAGCTCGGTTGGCGTTCGGTCGAGTCGGCTGGCGTTCGGCTGAGTCGGCTGGTGTTCGGCTGCGCCAGCCGAATGTTTAGAAAATTTCAAAACATTCGGCTCTTGACGTAGGGTCTGAAATGGGTCGGCTGGTGTTCGGCTGGTGTTCGGCGCCGTCGGCTAGTGCTCGGCTGGTATTCGGGATTGAGTCAGTAGTAAAATTAGAACCTTAACCACGCCAGAAACACTACTGACTTACACCCAACTAGTTTCCAACCTACCCATAACTCACCCCAAGGCCGTAGACAAATCTCTGCTAACTAATTCTCAACCAAGTGACTATTATCGGGACGTGGGCGAATCACCCCCGACTTCACACGACCAAAAACAAAGAAGAACACTAAAAGCAGTATTAAAGCTAGCCATGATCCGAATTCGATCACTCGGTGATGTTAACAACATAATAGAATGGATTATTTTAATTAAAACCGCAAATGACCCCTCTTTTGAAAGTCGCTGAATATGTCAATTTAAATTCGTGAGAGGGTCTGCAATCGGTCGGGGTTTAGTCAGGAGAGATTCGGCAGTCTGCGGCTAGAGGTCGGGATGGTTGGGAGTAAGCTAGAAAGCATTCGGGGCCCATTCGGGAGTAATTCGTGTACTGGTTAGGAGATGATCGGCGCATTTTCGGCGCATGTTCGGCGCCAAAGATAGGCGTGGCCCCAAAACTGGTCAGACTGCTCCCGAACTACCGCCGACTCAAGTCGGCTAGCGTTCGGGAGCCATGTTCGGCTATGTGTAACCTAGGCTTAAACCTGGCTCACAACCCCTTTCCGCTAGAGGCTGCGACCGCTGAGCGACCGAAAACACTGCTCAACGAGTTAGTAGAATAAGAACGATGTATTAAACATTTTTAGTAATAATTTAGATACTTTTAATCTTACTTTTACATCTCTTGCGTCATATTCCAATTATGAAATCAAGGGTCACGCAATGCTAATTTTGGTCGCTGTACGGTCGGTCATCGATCACCGACTAGCGGAAAGGGAGGCCTATAGGCCACTTCAAAGCAGAACGATATATTTTCCACCGAAACAACGGCTTTAACCTGCTGTCATTTGTAGTTTTACCTCGTAGAATAATCCACAGACGGGGAGCATCGCAAGGCTCAGCGCAATATTTACCCATAACACTTCCTACCTTGCATTCGATTATTGCATACCTTTATCGATATATGCATGTTCACGTCTGGAATCATTTCATTTTGTGCTCCCTTTATCTTTGAAAGGCGTCTACGTCGGTAAATTTGACCTTGCGCAGGGCATGTCATGAGAATGCTGTCCTTTTTTCTATTGAAAACATTACTTTTAAGAGACGAGGGAATTCGAAATTCGGTTATCCAACAATCCTAGAGAATTGGAAAACCTGGGTCCATAATACATCGTGTAGGTCTGAGTTAAATATGTATGCTAACATGGTTACAATTTTCCCCTGACTAAGTGGCGAACGTTTGGGCTCCTAGAGTGTTTTCGGAGTTAACATCTCAGTTCACGTCTGGTGCTTGTCCAAGGAAGCAGTGGGGAACACACAAATGAATAACGAACAAAACCAACGCGTATCTTTGTATGGACTAATTCTACTGCCGAAACCAAGAATCTCATCGTCAAAACAGATCTAGAGGCCAATAAATACACGTTCGGCTACCGTTACACTCGTGCAATGCGCATGTATTGACTTTCTTGAAAATGAAACCGTCATTTTTACCTTTGCCAAGAGGTGCATCACTCAAAAAGCTGTTGCATAATTCATATTTCAATTGTGACAAATTTCAGGAATCTTAATATGCTTGATACGTAACTTAGTTTGAGAGGAACAGTAATGAATATGAATATTGAAAAATAATGGCCCAATTTGCATGATTAATAAAAAAAATGAGAAAATACCTTTAGCTATGCATACTAATCGCATGGTGAATAGGGCTGATGATACGCATTCTCTTCACATAAAGATGTCATACAAAACGTTTAGTCATAATGATACATAACGAAAAACTGTCAAGAAAAAGCAATCTATAAACATGGATGTGTTCTGAAATGACAAACGCACATCGTCCTGCCTGACAGAAAGTCAAGCTGTACCAATTGACTCTAACCGCTGATCTGGTGAAGGAATGTCAACGTGATGCACTTAACCGTTCCCAGCCTATTTTCTCGGCGACCTGACAGGCTCTTCATTCCGAACCAAACGTCCATTAAAAGGGGGCAACAGGAAAGGCGGCTTAGAGGGACGTTTATTGCTTGACATAGGGTACTTTGTCATGCAAGTCACAGCAAAGGTTTCCGTAATGGTCCCATGCTTTTCCTCGTCCGCGAGACCGTATCAGCGTTCATATCACCTAATCTTCAACAATCACACGACTCCTCAATAAACCGTATTGTAAATCTGAAGCACATTCAAATTGATATAGAAGCGCTTTATGGAAACGATGGTGGAAAACCAGGCTGAATTGCTTGCTGCAACGTTAACATTTCACATTAACGTCTCATAAGTACAACATTTGAAAAGCTGTGATTTTTCGAATAATGGTGGCGCCGCGGAAATCTAGGAACAATCTCGGAGTTTCGTATGCTGCATTCGCACACAAAACTCCTCTATATAAATTTCACGTCAGCTTAACATGTAACGTTACAACGAATAATGACAATCTTTTCAGTTATTCTGACACAGTTCTTCATGATGCTTTATTCTCTCTGCAGAAAAGAGATCAGTCACCCCAATTAAAAACTCATCCCCTTAAGATCCGATGTGCAGTAAATCCATTTACTGAGGCAGATTGCACCGTGAGCCTGGCTGGCCTCTAACCCACCTCCAACGAGTGGGGAATGCCTGAAAACGTCTTCATTACGTCGGACGCACGTCGTGACCAGCTTGTGCCAAAGGTTGGAGGGATGCACATCTTTTATTTCGTAAAAATGGTGAGATGTGTCACGGTAACTTTCCTACTTCCGATTGAAACAGTCAGACTGTGTGATATCTACACAGCACAAAAGTCAGCAGTGGACATTCAAAATGATGAAAAGAACCTCCGCCCCCACACATCCGTCAAGAGAAATACTCCTCATGTTTGAAGTGTGAATGTGTACAAGAACTAGTTTGCTAGACTGGTTTGGCCATGCTTGCTTTCGGTAACTAGAGTTTGAGTCCAATGATCAACATGGAAAGAGGAATGTTGTCAAACATGATTTCGGTACCGTTACACAATTCATCAGTGCGGCTTCGTAGGCTTTCATCAAGTAGACTGTGACAAACTAACCGCCGACAAGGATCTAAGACAGTCATAGTTGTATCAAGGAAGTTGGATTTTATAAGCCATGTGCAGGCAGCTATCACAGAAATGTCCTCATTTTTCGATTGTATGATGATCGTACGGCGCATGTGGCCAGTTCATTGCAGGCGACCCCTTAAACGTGTTAGAACATCCACAGGTGTCGCTTTTCGCATCCGTAATGTACATTGTATGCAAACTAATGTACAAATTAGTCATGAAATTAAACCCAGTGGTATGAACATCATGCCTACGATTCTTGTCTTCTTCAATTATGTATTTGTGTTATCGTATTTTGAATTGCTTCCTTTCTCTAATTTCCGGCATTTTATCAACGACTAACGAAATGAATAGCCTGTATTTACACATTCAAGCTCTCGGCCGGAGGTTATTGACCCCGGTTATAGGACCGGCTGGCCCGCGCGCGATTCGTCAGGCTAACGAAATGAAGATGTATAATCTTCCTGATATCGTAGATGAATCACACATATTTGCACATTTTCAAAAGAAAGAAAGAGGGGATGATTAGAAAGTCGTTACTAATCAGATACTAATTTCCCAAGCTGTTACGTTAACTGCATAGTTTGTCCACTAAATACTGAAAATTATGACGATCCGTCATACCATTCTTAAGTTATTCTCTTTCAAAGTGTCAAACAACATCAACCTGCAGTTCTAAGAAACGTTAGGGGCCCCAACACCACTTACTCTCCCTCTTAACATCATTAATATAGATTGTCCATTATCAACTTAGAAATATAGGAATTGAATGTCACAAGATGTCACAACAGGACTCAAATAAGTGCGATCTTATCAATATGCATCTGTACCCGACCATCTTTGTCTGAAAAGAACATTTTGTTGAATTTGATAATTTTCATGTTCGTATACAAATAAGGCCACAGCAAGTAAATTTTATGGATGACATCATCCGCAGACTCCAAAATTAATGAGATAGGGCGAAATAAAAACAAGGCAGGCCCAAAAAAACAAGATTCCTATATTTTCAAATTTTGAGATCATAAGTCTTGTTAAACAAGAATTGAGACGACGAAATATGATATCATGACCAACAGGTCTTTTATTCCTGTATTCAACCAATGAGGTTTCATATATAATATAAAACCTCCTTGATTTAATGTAAACATGTCCTTGTAGATATGTATACATCTCAATAGACTAACTACAACAAATGTAGAAAAGAGCTTGTTGTACCATCATCTGAAGCAACTACACTGGGAATTCATATGCGATGAAACACCTTGTGTATACAGCTCAATTAACTAGACCCCCCCCCCCCCATTATCTATATAATGTCCTTGCTAGAACAAATGCAGAAAACAGCTTGTTATTATACCATCATGGGCAGGAACTACACTGGGTATTCATATGCAATGAAACACCTTAGACTGTCAACATTAAACTGTTCTTGAAGATGTGTATACAGCTCAATTAACTAGAACAAACGCAGAAAACAGCTTGTCATACCATCATGGGCAGGAACTACACTGGGTACTCATATGCAATGAAACACCTTAGACTGTCAACGTTTACGACATATTTGCCAATTTTTGGCATGTTTACCACCGTCGGAGGGCAATGAAATTTCTTGTTTTTTATTTCGAAATCAGGCGAAAATTAATGAGCGCGCTGATGTCATCCTTAAAAATTACTTGCTGTGGCCTAAAGCATAGAAATGAAACACAAAAGTACTCACCGTAAGCACTGGCGCTTGACGTGATGATACCCCATAATGCTGTCAGGAAGACAACTCGAGCCAGCTCTGCCATTACCTCGCGTAGTCTAACTCTAAGAAAATAATAATAACAGCAACAATGATAGTAACAACAATATCAACAACAAGTCAGAATAGCAACGAAGATCTGGCGTATTTCTGTTGATACTGGTTTTCCCCACTACGGACAGCAGCTTACGCCTAGAAAACATAGCTGATCCTCCTTGGCAAATCTTCAAGGTGTGGCCTGCGTTTATTATTTGTAGGAGCGTTGATTTGTGATTTTCAACATGGCCCAGATTTTGTCAAGTCTAATGCCGTAGGAAATCGCCTTCGCATTCTAGGCGCCCTGAAAAGACCTTTCCCGGCATAAGACAACCTGGTCCTGGTTGAATATCGCGTATCAGCGCTCAAAAAAATACACGCCGACCGCCTAGATGTAGAAGGTCTGCGAGGGACGCTAAAAATAAGTCCAATTATATAACAGTTACTGCAGCTATATAAGCTTTATGATTACGAGATGATAGTCAAGGCGCCAAAGCCGGAGTAATATGCCTTATAATTCATCCTTATGTCCTTACAGGTATTTACAGACCTGTTCATAACTAGAGTAGGTCAATAGATGGTCTGAATTGTCTGTATGTTAGATATTCTAGCACGGACTTGGCACTGCTCTGCAGCGATTGAGAACTAGAACGTATCAGGATTCTTTACTGTTACATATTTCCCATAAAACAAGCTAATCTATCACAGGGTTACAACGGGTATGTCAGCGAATACTCGCCGATCAGGAAATCAACAAGTCTGCTGAAACTGAAGACATACATACCGGAAGCTAGATATTAGATGCTGACACTTTACTGACATAGATCGAGTTGTTGCTGTCCTATGAGGGACGAGTTTGTTAATAGTGACCTACCTACCAGCCTGTGTGACTCTAACAAGCTTTCCAGACGTCTCTTTGGTCGTCACATGTCAGCTGTCCTGTCAGAGGTGTCACTCTTGACAGCGTGTCCTGTCGGAGAAACCGTTTGTATGTCTCAGTAGGTTCATTACTGGGGACAAATTCGCCTCCAGGGGTTTAGCTCACGATGCTGCGGCACGTCAATTGGAGGCTGTTATCTCCTGTAAACATTCATCACCATGGACACACGCACGACGTCGTGCCAAGCGCTGCGGGATATATTAGGAGACTGTTAACATATTGTTTGGGATTAACGTATGATCTACAGCTGTATCTGTGGTATAACGGAGGCAATAAGGAATGGGATGAGGGAAGGAATGAGGGAGGGAATGAGGGAAGGAATGGGGGAGGAATGAGGGAGGGAATGAGGGAGAGAAAGAGGGAGGGAACGAAGGGGGAAACAAGGGGGCGAGGTAGAGAACGAGGATGGGGATGAGGGAAGGAACGAGGTAAGGAGTGGGAGTGGGAGAGGGAGGAATGATGGATGGAATGTGAGGGAATCATTATGGAGGGGAAGGAATGAGGACGGGAAGGAAGAAGGGAGGGAATGAGGGGTGGAGGTAGGGAGGAGGGAAGGGTAGTTGGTGAAACAAGTGCTTTTAAAAAAACTGGCGTTTTGTCTAGGTTTATGAGTGTGAAATGTCTTTTCCTGTTTTGTTATTAAAGTAAAATCTGCCAAAGAAAGTTACTCAACGGCTGTTGAGTCTATGAGTCATTTTGATCATATGCGACAAGCGGAGTCCTACGACATAACCGAGTGAGCTAACTTGCAGCCGACTAATTTGATGGTACATTATGCTTTAACCTCACTACATGGTATTATTTATGTCGATTTTTGGTCGTTTTCATGGCAGAATCATTTTTTTTCTCGTGCAATTTTGTGGCAAAAATCCTCCTATAAAAGTGTAATGTGTCTTTAGCTTTTTCCATCAGAAAAATTTATATTTCCGAACAGTTGTAGCGGTTACATGCGGTCGCATATGTGTCATGCAAATCAAGGCTGCCTGGCTTTTCTTGCTCCCTTGCCATATAAGGTAAAGGCTGAAGTGACCGCTGAACAACAACTTTGCAAGGTCTTGCCATATAAAGTCTTCATGGTGTGCGCCACAGTGTTGAACCAATTACATTTGAACGATGGAAGGTAAGACCCAGCACATGCTTCGCGACAAAACGCAAAAATGCTGAGAAAGAAACGACACGAATGTATGTCTAACAACCAGTAGAATTAAGAAATTAGGAAAAGACGCAACACAGGAAAGCTGGTATCAGAAAGAAACAAAGAACTAACATTTAGCTTATAATAAGTATCTGTCTGTAGGGGATGGGAAACCGCGGGAGAGAATCATTGCTGCAAGAAAGCAACTTTTCAAGCAGCGCGTTTCGCTTTAAACTTCCAAACAAAAAAGGGTTGGTCGACCTTTTATCTTGCCGTATAGAGGGTTGTTCCTCAATATGATATTTCATGTAAATCCTACAAGAAGGAAGAGAAAAACACATTAATGAGTCTCACTGCTTTGTGACCTCCAGTATTTTGGGTCGTTTTTCTGGCATACCTCTCGTTTCACAGCTTTAGAGACAACTTGTCCAATATCAATGTTTTGTATTACACCAGCATTGATTATTACAACCGGTACCATAGTCAACTCGAAATAAGTATTCATCACAAAGTGACGTTACCACCAAATCGTGATCCAAACTTAATTCCACCGCTGTAAATGAAAATGTAAGAAAATCTAAAATGTACAACACAATCAAAGTCATGATTTGAATATTTTCAAATGCCACTGCTCAACGCAGATCTACCGAACAAAAAAAAGCAACCATTACTAACTGAGCAATAATTTCATTGTCAGACGACGTCTAAACGTTATATTACCATCTGGTGTACGTACGGGATACTTTGACATCAGGACCCTAGCTACAGATAAGGTCATGTAAACGAGTGACCTTTGCAGCCCCACAAGGTCAAAGGCCGTTGAACACGAATGCCATCATCATCATTCAAATGTTCTCTGGCTGTGGCATCCATTCTTTTAAATACGAACCCACTGTACGCTACTTGTTGAGTACTTTTAAAAAGGGTTTCTTTCCTAACCTGGAATATGTCACTTCTGAGTTATGAGAAGACGGAGTTGGCCGAAAACAAGGCGTAGGCGCGATCCCCATAGATAACCACGCTCTCAAACAACTAGCTTCACTATCGAGGCAGCAATATGACATCAGCTAATATGACATCACGGAGATGAAATTAAATTCACTAAAAGTCTATGTGGCCAGTATACCCTCCTGAAGTAAAAAGAGCATACACAGAGACGTCAAAACCATATTGAGATTAGTTCTGCTGTACGGGAGTGAAGTTTGGACCCTAACTCAAAACCTGAAAAGTATGATACACGCTGCCAAAAGGAGAGTACTGAGACTGAACTCTGAGGTTACAAGAAGAAACAGAATTAAAATGAAGTCATCCGTCAAACACTGTCTGTTGAGCCCACACTGGCAATAGTTGAAAGAAATCAACTGAGATGGTTTGGGAACTTGCACAAAATGCCAGGGAATAGAGCTGTAAAAAGAGTGTTTAACTGAAAAGAGCTGGGATCAATCGGCAAACCAAGAAAAATATGGCTCCATCAAATTATTGAGATAACAAGGAGACCGGCGACTAACTTCCAAGAAGTTATCAAGAAGAGAGGAATGTGGGGAGCGTTCATAACAAGATGGCAACTTACATACCAGAGCCTTAAGGCATCAGGGTGAGAAGGTGAGAAGACTATATATATGCTATGAAATATCGATGCTCAACGCAAAATAACGAGACAGAAATGCAGGTGTACACCAGACACAACAGATACAAGTCTCAGTCTTGGCCATCTCAATAGCGTTTGTCTCAGCAACAGAAGAGTTATGCTAGTCACATACAAGAGTTTATAGTTGATAATGAAATTAACTGTCCTAAATCTGGCCGTGTACCCTACGGGTATGTGCACTTCAGAAGGCCTCAATAACACTATTGCGTTTTTAATATGGTAATCTTAGAATATCCAGTGAAATCATGAGAGTAGACGTTACATATTAAACATTCGACTTTGGAACTTGTCTAAGGACCTTCACTACTTTCACACTGCCAATATCGGCGTGGATATTCTTATAGAAAGACTATATTATCTGGTACAGATTACCTCCTATAGGTACTATAACCCGGTGTTAGTTGTGGAGAGAGTGTTGGATGTGGTGGACGTCAGTCTTATGGAGCTATTCAGCTATTCTTAGACATTCCCAGAGTCGGCTAAGTAACAGTCACCCATGTAGTAAATAGAATACAGACCACAACGTGTGCATTTAGCTTTCCCGAGGGAAAGTACATACCCATGAAGAACTAGGCAGAACATAACATTGTCGAAGCGTAGTTTTTCTCGACAAATGTGAGTCATGAACACCAGCTGCTCAGCTGGCTGCTCCTTGCGTGGACATTAACCCACATGGACTGGGTCAAGTTATTGGGAAAAGTTGCTAAAATTATGCAATAATCTTAATCATGTCGGACATGATGCCCAATACCGGGCAGCTTGTCGCCCACTCTATAAGAATGGCAAAAACGACGAAGGCTTTCGATGATTCAAACTGTAAGTCCAAAACCCTACCACATATCACATTCACTTGATGCATTTAATGCTAAGTCTGCAGATTTTATTCTGTTCAAGATCTGTAAAGTTACTTGGCACAAGCAAGACTGTACGTCCTGCTAACCTACCATCAGTTTGTATCATGCGCCGATGTATTTGCATTGTCACTGACTTCAATAAATCTACCCATTCTACTGTGCCAGGTTCTAATTTTTACCCATATTTTTCCTGTATACAAACCGAAGGGCTTTAGAATTTGATACTGGGTAAAGAGGAAAGCAGCCGACAATCAGGACCACTGAACCTCTATCTGATTGTCGCCTGGTTTCGAATTCCCTTTCATCTGTTATCAGTGAAGTTATGAAACCCTGTTGATTCACATGCATAAGTGTAAAGATTCTAATGCAATCGCCTATCATGGCTCAACAGAGCAGTCCTTGTTGTAGATAGTGTCCCGTTACCTCCGGGTTTTCGCGGGGCCTCATTTTTGGATCCTTATCATTACCTCCATGAAATATCAAGAAATATGAAGGTATTATTTTGTGTCTGTGCGTTTGTGTTACTGGATATCTATAGCCAGCATACCTTAAGAGCCTCTGTTAGATTGTGATGATATCTGATATCTAGGTAGGTCCTTGGAAGACGAAGAATCCACTCACTCTACGAAGCCACTCACTCCACTGTATCGCTGAGGGTACAGATGTTGTGAATAAGTATGTACCCCGCGACTCTGTGAATCTAAATGAAAAATACACATCATCCATGTTCGACTCTAGACGCAAATGGAATCTATAGTTTCACCCATGAAACTGCAAAGTTTTCCTACCCTGCAAGAGCACTTAGAAATGTTTGACAGGCTTTGCTTTCTACTAATCTTTATTATAGCTGCAGACGGAGCCTTACCGTGACTTGAATAAGTGCTGGAGACCATCTACCAAGGTTTATGGGCGGCATTCCACTTCGCAGGACGGTAAAACCTTACCATTACCCGTTGATGCGATTTCAAAAGGAACTCCGTTACAGCAGTTACGGCACCTAATCCCCTCATAACGTTATCGGAAACAGCGTTTTGACCGTATTTACAGAAAATATCCTTTGCACTTTGAAAATATCCTTTGCACTCAATGTTCTAAACTATCCAGGTCGTCACTGATTGATTTCTAGTACATTTGTGATATCACAATTTTACTGCCATAACAGCATTGAGAGACGCCATAGCTTCTAAAGTCCCTAGATCGAATGTAAAACAAAAATATTCCTGACACAAACTGCCTGGTACTTTTTATACTTTTATTCTTTACCTGAGTCACGTGTATATAAAACCACATGCCGGAAAAAGTGGATATCACAATCTAATTCCTTCAATAAAAACAGAAAACAGACATCCGAGTAATGGACTTAACTATACATATGTGATATTTTAATTTTGCACGGGTATGTCTTCTACGTGCATTAAGCTGTGTTTATAATTATCGAAGTTGTTCAGTTGCAAACGGTGGTGAGTTCGGCATCCAAATTAGTTCAAGATTTGAACTTGTTTTTTCTTCCAAAAAAATGCCAAATCCATTTGGACAATTGCTGCAGTGTTATAATTTGCTTTATTGTTACAGGGAACAAGACTCCCAGTTATTCATGAGCACCTTTCTTTGTGTTCCGGGCCACTTTACTTAAAGCGGTGAACATCAGATAGAGTATCGGCTGTGCTCTCCAAAAAGACGCCGCTTTGGATTCCGGCATCTTCAGAGAAAGGACAAAGTTAAAGTCCAAACACGTTCTTAGACCGGCAGATGTGATGCCCACCGCACAAAACCCGAGGCACTAAGCTTAGGGAAGGATTCAAAAGTTCTGAAAATGCCTCCTGACAACAATTTTCTCTCAGCCAAACAAGGACTTCATTTAGTTTTGTTGTGAATTATGTTGGGCTGTAAGCGGATGTGACATTCATGAATACGACACAATTTTCCCATGATGTGGTCAAATGAACCAATGATGAACGGAAAAATTTTGACCTCGTAGTATTCAATTGCATGGTCATCGACACTTTTTAAACTGTGTTTTGAAGACTTGAGGCTCTCATTTTTTTAAATTCTGGCCGTATTACAGATGTTTCATTTAGCATACCTCCCTCAATCCCAATTTTAAAAGCAAAGAATATAGGTACACAGCGAATAAAGATCAACCATAGCGTCTGCAGTACCATTGAGTACTTCAAAACCTACACTTGATCTAGGTGCCAAATGTGGTCACCCATCTTCATCGTTTTTAAGTTATGCCACAACGATGATTTGATCTCGGAAGAAATATTACGTAGTGACCATCTTCTAACAGCCGTAGTTCAACAACAACAAAGCACGGGGCAACCGATCGTTATATCAGATGTCGTTAAGATATTCGGAGATCGTTATTTACTTTCATGAAGATTAATTGGATCCAACGATGTTTCAAAAGATCTGGTGAGAAAAAACAACAACAACAGCATTGCATCCATTGGATGGATCCTGAATATCTTGGGAGCTTGATGTCCTAGAACTCTTGTTCTCATTGTAGACACTCCGGTACCGTATATGAATGTAAGTATATCAGATTTCATCTGGCGACTGTCTATTCCCTAAACCCTGGTAATATAAGTTGCCACTTGGAATCTGATAAAACAGAATATCTTCAGCACCAGGTGGTAACGAATTTACATGAGGTCAAGAGAGGGGCCGACATCAAGAATTAGATCTTCACAGTTTAGTGGCGCTGTCCGTAGGTTAACTCGTGCGCCTTCGTTACAAATGCTGCAGGTTGTGGAGGGTGCCCAGACGAATGGGCAAAACGTGATGAGGGCGATAAACCGGTTGAGCGCTGCACAAAGCAGTGTGTGGTTTCCCAGAATAGTGTAAACAAGTCACTGACATTTTCCAACAGGATATTTTGGAAACAGAATCCACTTTAAAACAAGTTCTTCTTGAAGAGAATTACCCTGGTGGACAGCTTTGAATGTTTCTATTTGATTGTTACCATGTCATGTTGAGTTTAGTTTCACATCTGATGAATAAGATTAAGTGTTACCAAATCGGGGCCTTGCAACCATCCCTCAATAGAGACGGGGGGCGCCATAGACCTTTTGCAACTTATCATCCACAGCTCACTGAGTCACGTGTCTTATCTGCATAACATGACGTCATCTCAGATTGCTCATTCCTTGACAAAGACTGATGTCATACAGTCGAAAATTTGAGTCCGATTTTTGTGTTGGAAATTACAGTTCAAACTTGTTTCAGAAAAACCAAATCTCTCTCTACCGTAGAAGATTTCCATGTTCAACTCCCCTGTGCTGCTTACCCATTGTTTAAGGCACATACAAAGTGACACCAGCTTGCACGGAACCGACGAAAAACAGATGTTTTGTATTTAGTGCTTATGTTTATAGTATATTTTAGAAGGCTATATTTAGAGTTTCATTTTTTAACTCATGAGCTCAAAGACCATAGTTCATATTTTCCTCGTCTGTTTTTAGCGCGGTCATTTTTCAACTATTTCTTATTAAGAAATCTGAAAGGGATAGAAACCATTGCGTTTTGTGTACATGGTGTGCAAAGTTATATCTGTACTAACTTATGTATAACGAGATGCCAAAGAAAGCGTATGGATTGACGGCACAACTGTTGCCAACACCTGGAACACTTATTGTACGCTGTCTAAACCATTGGCAGGATAATATGACAGGAAAGTTTTGATAGTGAACACAAGAAAAATCATGAAATTGCATAAAATCATAAACACGCTGAGAGGATTCAACAAGTTGGAGGGAGTTCATGCTAACGATGCCGCTCGGGAATACGCCGGTTGAATCACCACGTCGTTTATTCTCACATTTCACCCATTCCAAGGCCTGTTTGTCTGCACATGACATATGGTACCAAGTATATCTTAGGCCGCTGCTTTGAGGAAATGCCCATGGGCTTACCAAATCCCTGATAAATGTTTTATGGCATCGACGGGAATAATGATATACAATCCGCCATTTTCGTGAGCAGCCTTGGCAAAGTCTCGCGCCTGGAAACCCGTCGCCATATGCTCATCTATCAGATGTCGATACTGCTGTCGTTTCAAGTCATTTTGTTGGTCTTCAGCTGTCTAGAACTTCATGTGTAGGCATGGATTCGTATAGTCCAAATTAAGTTCCAATCTGGACAAACTAAACATCGAATGTGCTCACCATGGGCATCGCTAACAGCTACAGTCGCCTGTTTTCCATCGCAAGCCGAAAATGTATTCTGTTAAGGAACGAAGAATATGATTTTCTGTAAAATAGTTGCAATGTGATATTGAAAACAGGGAAGTCCCTTGTAGATTTTTGTGATATCTAGAATGATATTTTGCAAAATTCTGTCTATATCTGGTTCCTTCCAATCTAGTTCTATCATCAAACCGTTTTTGCAGTCTTGCTGGTTACCGTACGGTAAATTTTGTTTTGCGTATCAATTACTAAAAGTTAGCTTTAGAATTATAGATGAAGCCTAGATGTTGCTTGTTACTGTGCATCCGGTGACTCTAAGACGTTAATTACAAGTGTGCCCATTGTCAAGGGACACTATCACGGACGCAGCGCGCTGCTGACTTGATTGGCAGCTTTGGAGTCTCACCATATTTTACAGTAGACACTGCAAGGCGAAAAAGATAGAGAAAAACTGTAAACTGAAACAAAATTACTGATGATGCTACCCCTGTTGTTAGAATACAAGTAGGACAACGGAAATCTATATTCAAATTTTGCCCGAGACAGGCCAGCAATGAAGTGCAATCGATAGTACACTTGTAGATTGTCAGTAACGGTTTAACGCTGATGTAAATTTCGAAAAATCCATACCAGCTAGTGCTATTGCAGTAACTTCATTGTTTACAGCCCCAAGGTGTGCGTGGAAGTATACACGAAGGCACACTCATCAGGATGAGAGACAAACGTTCATGAAGGAATGGTTGTGCAGACGTCGCGGTCTCTTCAGCAATAAAACATGACGGCTGAAGGCGTGCTCGGGGATTTATCGGAAATCGAGACTAACAGGGGACCAGTCGGTCAAGTTCTACCGTACCAGCTGAGAAATGTGGATCATCTTACCTTTCTAGCCGTCACCTGTGTGCTGCACGTGAAGACTGCTGTACAGTGAAGATGCCCGCCTATGTCATCATTCTAGACGGTGTTGTCTCCTGCCCGAACACTCAGCCGTCATAGCTTCGACTTACAGTCTTGAATATTTAATTGAATATGCCGTCCTATGAGGAGGGGGTGGTCTGTCTGGTTTAGTATGCGGAGCGATTTCTACCGTTGCCAGCGCTGGCTCATAGAAAATATTTAACTGGTATGTTCTACTGAGTGGAGTAAGAAAATGGACAGAGCTTGGAAAAATCCTCTAATCCTGTACGTAAACGTGGAGGTACACATAGTCAGTTCGACGTATTCATTGTTTCCTGTAGATGCAGAGCATGAACGTCATTCTGTAACTAATGCATTATTGTATGTTAACTTTGATCCTTTAGTCTACATGCTGCAGTGTTCAGGCTTCTGGGCTGTACTAAAGGGTATGTTACCACCCACGCTTTCGAACAACGACATATAGCACTATCTCTGACTGTACATGTAATTGGACGTTTTCTAAAATATTTTAATTTTGACAAATGATGATTCAGTTAAGCTTACATTAGGTGAAAATTTGACAAATTATATTTAAGTTTAGCTTCTTGCAATTTGACAAATGATGTTTCAGTCTAGCTTACATTAGGTGAAAAAAGAGGACGTCTTAAGATTCTTGGTAAATATTGAATGGTGAAACCTATAAAGTACCACAATGTGCTACGATTATCCACCTTCGATACGCACTGAATATACCAGCAATGGTAGAATTGAGCTGGATTCGTGGTGATAATGTACTTATAACAAAGCGCGAATAAAGTGTGATAAAATAAAGTGAATTTTTCTAATACAGTCCCGTGAGGTACCGTATGTTATCCTTTACCATGTAACCACGGGGAATTAATGCAGCTTAAAGAACCGCCGCTGTGGGTGTTTACACGTGAACACGCCTCTGGCATGACTGCGAAAGCCTCCGTCTCATCAACAGACTCACTGTTATCTGCAAGAAATCTGCACGAATTTCCACCAAGGCACACCAGTTCAGCATTGACGTCCAGATAAGTTTAGCATGCCAGCTACGGCGTGCAAGAAACACTTAACGTTGGAGACTCTTTTAATCTTAATCGGGTCTTCGGCGTGGGAGCTTTCTCTGCTTCGCCCTGCGGCACTACTCGCCCACGCCTAGACCACGCCAACAAATTTCATTTAAGTATTTGAAAGGAGCCGTGCGTAGTCGGGATCAACACTGACATCGGAGTAATGAAAAGAAACCTTATACGAGACGACAAAACTACTTCACTTGGGAAGACCAATTTTGTGTAATCTTGTTTTCGTCTCACGGCAGACGACAGCTGTCAAAAAGGGGATAACTACACTAAAAATGCACCTCTGTAAAGAAAATTGCGTTTTACTAAGCAAAGTAACAACAAGAACGTTAAATATTATTTACACACATTTGGACGTTAAACTTCATTTATACACATTTGGACTAAACATAACTTGTGACAATGAGAGGATTAAAATCATTTATGATCAGAAAATCAGAATGCCTCAAAAAGAGTATCTCATTTCCATAAGATGAAAAACAAGACCAAAATGAAGATGATGAAATGAAGCCGCCATCTTGTATGTGCCATAATGTGGTTGATTACTACAAGCGTATCAGTGTCACAAAGATGTGTGGAGGCCACTTGACGAAAGAGGCCGTACATAATGACAGACGTCAAACAAGATTACTGACCACGAACCTTATTACATTCCATAATAGTGCAAAGATTACCAAGGCTACATGAACTCAATTAGCCGGGGGTGATTGAAAAGGAGACGAACTGGAAATTGAAACTGTTGTCGTTTTCATTTTCTTTTTCATGGTCCGTGTACTAGATCTGGTGTCATGCGTTCAAGAATGGTAAGAGGGACTATAGAATAGAATCATTTTTCACTACCTAACCAGATGTCAAATGTCACACAACGAGCACTTGTTTTAAGCCCGCACATTCCCCTGAGACAGCTGCCCTAATGATAAAGCACTCAAAGACCAAAATTGTAGTATACCATGTGTATCTTGTGCCTATGTAACTTCGACACGGGTCCTTGCCAAGAGTTCTATGTTCTATATAGTGAAACTCTACATGGTGAAACTCTCTATGAAAACTAGGTGCATAGGTGCTTCATCCCAAGTACATCTACATTGAGTCGCCACTCTGTTTCATTAGATAATGCTAAGATATTGGACACAAGAACTTGCTTAAGGGGAATTTGGGAAGTTGTATAAATCAGGGCCTTCAATAAACAGAGGCGGGGGCAGGTACCGACTTCCACCCGCCTTTGATCCGTTGCTTACGTCACACGTCACGTGACGGAAGTTGGCATATATCCTGACCAATCGGCTTCAGGATTTATCCTTCATAATAAAGCGATACCTTATAGTAATGGTCCACATTTGTCATGATAGATAAATAAATAAATAAATAGATAAATAAGTATGTATGATAAATGGATAAATGATATCATCAATGAATGTTTATAATAAATAGATATGTGATATATAGATGGATAGATAAAGAATAGATAACTAATATTTATGATAAATGAATAAAGATTCATAATGAATAGATAACTATGATTGATAATATAACACATTTCTAATAAATGAATGATATATTTGTAATGAATGAATAAATGTTTATTTATAGAGAAATGAATCAATATATTTGTCATAATATTTTTCTTAATCTATTGTTGATATGTTCAATCGATCAATACATATAAAGCAATTCTAAATGTTTTGATACAGCAAATAATGTGCAAGTTTGTAATTGAATTTTTATTCCTACAGAAAGTTCTATTCTCACAGAGGAACACGTTGCAAGAAAAAGTGCCACAATTCAGTCGTTTGGTATTTCAAATGCTGTGAAGTAATGACAAATCATAGATAAATGAAAGCATGAATTAATAAATGCACGTTTATCATATGTCGACAAATGCAGGGAGGAATATGTCCGATAAATGTCATAAAATAGTAAGAGACATTTTCTTAAATCTACACATCAGCTCTCTTTCGTATTCACCGCTTTCAGCGACCATCTAATTGCGTATCATTATTCCCACCATACGTCAATCACCCTGAACGTGCGTCGTTCCACAAGTACGTGTTGCTTTTAAACTACGAAACACTACAATATCATTTTCATGACTGGTGAGGAATAAAGCAATCGCTTCATGCGGAACTTGATTACTACAATTTACTTACATAAATCATGTAGCTAATTATATATATATCATTAAGTACTAATGATCATTGAAAAATGTAAATTGTGATGTGAAGTAGATTAACTGTCGAAAGTATGTGTCCTTTGAATATAAATATTCATTCGTATATATATACACATATGGTGTGTATGCCGTTAGTATCCCTATATGCCTACAGAGCCAATTGTTACCCCGTTTTGATTAGGTTCCAATTGCGTCGGTGCCCGCAGGGGTGTAGTCAAATTTGTCTCCTCCCGGTCTTCGCACGAGTAGCTCACGGAGCCTATTTGTTACAGGGCCCCGCTTTGATTTTAAGTCCGAGTTAAAATGATGTCGGGTCCCGGCCGGGCCTACAAATAGCCCGACAACCACAGGGTGTCCCACCGGGCCACGTAGGGGTCACGCCGGAAAAAAACCCAGTCAACTACCCGTCGGGCCTCCCCTTTTCCAATTGGGACCTTAGCATTACCCGTGCGTGTACGTGTGGAGGCGGTTAGTGAAAGGAACTCAACTCCTCAACCTTAATTGACTGTAGTTAGCACGTCTCCTTAGTTCTTGGTTGCTAGGTAACCCTTCAGTTGAAGATTAACTTGGTGGTCCAAGACCCAAGGATGGTTATCAAAGAAACACCGAGTACGTGGCAGCACCGGGGAAATGGGCTCCAAGATTGAGTTGTTCTTTGAGTCGAGCCGACTTAGGAAAAAGCAATTCCACCTTTCTTTTGATGACCTCTCATTCTGATTCACAGCAGACAACGGGCTCGACATCGTGGATGTAAGTCTATCATTCCGCCTTACATGACGTTCTCGGGGGTGACACGAGAGGTGCCGCCGAACCCCTCTGGTCGTTTTGCTTCGTTCCAATGACTTCACATCTCTGTGGCGAAGGTTTAACCTCTTTTGACCTGCAGCGACTGATGTATGAGTCAGGCGGAAGAGGCTATCATCAGGGTATTTGACCGTGTAAAGTTCTCATTTCGTGTCACGTACACGCGGCCAACCGTGTCCCACCCGGCGCCTGGGTGTGCTAAGATACAGCTCTACGATGTAGCATTGACGTTTTACTGTATTCTACAAATATCATAACAAATTTCATGGAAAAACGTTATAAAAGTTATTAAACATGGTCAACGACCTCATGGTTTGTCAAGGGCGGTCGGCAGACCAGCTATATCATAGACGTACCACACTACTTCAAGGACGGGGGTGTCGGCCTTTAGTGCTAAAGTACCTGAAAATACTGCTCGGGGAACCAAACTCCCCATGCTTCTTCGGGACCTCAACCACTAGAATTGATTGATACGAATCCATCAAAAGGAGTCGTCTTAGGTGCGTACACAAAACGTCTGGTATGCACTCAGGTTTCTATAGGTTCAATTTGTGCTGCTCTACATAGTCCTGCATAGATCATGCCCCTGACAAACTTCAAGGTTTTGTGTGTTCAAATATCTAATTTAATCTTTAGTGGCTACTACTATAAATTTCAAAGTACATTGAAGAGTGGCTGGCTGTCTTTTTAAAGTTTACAGCAGCTCAATGGACAGGGTAGATTTATACTCGTTGATGAAGGTTAGACATCCAGGTAGTAAGATACGCCAAAAATAGTTACTCAAGCAACTGGATAAAATTTCGAAACAGTTAGACGTTTTAGACAGCATCCGCTATCTTTTATCAGTCACTGATGAAAGATAGCGGATGCTGTCTGAAACGTCTGACTATTTCGAAATTTTATCCAGTTGCTTGAGTAACTTTTTTTAGATTTATACTCCCCTCTTCCTTTTTAATGGCACAGTTTTCTGAACTTAAACAGCACTACATGATAACTGTAATACCTTTACATGTTACTTTGGGGGTCCTGGTATTTTTCCATGGGATTTGGCAACTATATTTCAAGTGTCAGTGAATAGTTTTATCAGCAGTCTCCACACACAACCAGAAGGATTTAACCTGCCGACTCTTCAGTGGACCGTCTGCCGCCTGTTTTAGAAGCGATCTTAAACAGTGAAAAGCAGGATCATTTCATTTTTGTCTAATAAGATAGCCTAGAAATCTCTCAAATGTATTTGTGAGACAAATCTTAACAAAGAGCGCAGACATTGTGAATTTAAAGTTGTAAAGGGAGTCGTGTTATGTGTCCTTCGAAATATTGTGTCCATGAATTTTTGATGATATTCTAAAAACCCAGAAAGAAGAACAATTCTTGGTATGAAAGGATAATAATCAGCCAAAGTATTATAATAGGAAACATAAAGAAAGCCTTAATCCTCCGATTAACCCAAATTTCTTTATTGTGACCTATTTGATTTTCTATGTAATTCTATCTGTCATTCCGAGAGTATTTTCTTTTAAGCGAAATACAATAGCAACGACGTAAATGAAGTGGACGATTTCAAACTTAAGTGGGGGGTCACATTGATTCTGTTTTCCCTTTTTTTAAATCAAAGAAGAAGGATGTTATTCTTCAAAGTTCCTATTTGCCTCCTAAACGGCCACAATCGAACTTTTATGAGAACATAATGACAGTTTATTACACGCTTCACTCTAAACAATGACGTCAAATGGAATCACCCTGGCTGGTCTTGATATACACAACACCAGTATCGTGTTGATTTACATAACCCTTCCTCGTGGTGCAATCAAACATACGATGTTTTCTGCAAGGATCTTTCTCATCTATTTGCTGCACTTCTTATATTACACAGGTAAGTTTATAATGATTCAACTTCAATAAGGCCAATTATTTCTGAAATATTCCTGCAAAATGAACTACGCCTGGAGGTGACTTCTTATACAAATAGTTTTCTTCTGCCATGGAGTATTTTCGCGAAGACACGTGAAAACTTATAGATGTTTTAGATAATATAGACCTTTTGATAGTAGCTACCGCTTGAGGTGAAAACGTATAATTGGATGAAGTAGCATCCATTTATGATATCACGTTTTATCAATCCTAACTCAGTGTTGATTCTGGATCAAAGTTGAACTCTACTTGCCAACACACAAAGATTTCCTTCCAATTCTGCCCAATTTCGCACAGAGTACAATGATAATAAACTGGTGGGCGCACCGACTAATAGGTATCTAAACCAGCTCAGAAAAGGACAAGAAATAACCATGCCTTTAAGTATCAGACTTTTCAACCTAGGATTGATGGGTTTAAAAAATCGTATTTTCCTAGAACTATCGTAGAGTGGAACTCGTTGCAACCAAGTACCGTGGAAGCATCCTCATTAGACAGCTTTAAACAATGCATTCAGAGAGATATGCGAAGGTTATACGTGACAGGTCGTTCGGCGTAATATAACCAGCTGCTGCTGCGCCGCGTGCCTGCGAAGCTGGTGTGTTACGCCGAATAGCGGTTATACCGGCTATATAGATACAGATACAGATAATGAATGATACGTCCGAGTCTTTGTGCTTTTAAAACTGTGTTGTGTAACACGAACACACTTCGGACTCAAGTATCAACTAGAATAACTTCCGAACAAACAAGACAAAAGTGAAAAGTAGATAGTGAGATTAACAGTGACGAGTATTGTTTATATAGTGGTCTCAAAATGGCAAGCAGTACAAGAAACACAGGTTTTTACGGACAACATATTAGTATATCTCTATCTGCTTCAAAACGAAATGTTGTTTAAAGAGGCTATTAGGAATATAAATAGTATTTTGCCTCAAAGCTGATACCTGTCATTTGACATACACCTTATAATCAGCGTAATATCTTGTATAATTGTAAACACATAACTGTATACAAAGACCTAGTTCCGTCAACTGTGCATTTAGCATTCTAGGCATGAATATGCGAATAAAGGTTGGTTTACCGAGTCCCTGTTGATAACAAAATTGAAATACAGTAGCTGGCTAGGCTGGGTTTCTTATTGAATGCTTAATGGATGCTGCCTGAGCCTTTAATGTGTGTACGACTTGACTTGAGCAACAATCTCAATAGTTGTAGATTATGTATGCTTTTCTGTTGGTAATGGGGTCTGAATTATTAAGTGACAGCTTATCAAAAAGAGGTTGACGGCATTGTGGACCGTTTTAACAATCAGAATCATGTGGGGCAAGCTAGGCAGGAGACAGGACATTATCAATACGAAATATCATTCATTTGTATCGCAAAGAAATCTCATGCTTTTTATCCTTTTAAAAATGATTTCTATACATTAGATTTGTTGGTTGGTTGGTTGGTTGGTTTGTTGGTTGGTTGGTTAGTTGGTTGGTTGGTTGGTCTAGCCTCTGTCCTAGTGTCCACAGGCCATTCATTCCAACGAAATGTTTGTTTGTTTATTAAAACATAAACCGTGTTTCAGTATGTTGCGTTTTATAAATGATTCTCAGGACCACAAGTAGACGCGTTCTCGATAACTGCCCAGTATGCCGTGACGTCCCAATGGCCTCGGCACTTTAGCTCCAGGATTATTCTCAGTCTCCCGTACGGTGTCAACGATGGCTGGACCATCACGCTCAACTTCGACAGAAGAGTCGACAGCATTGAGGTAAAGAATCATATACTATCTCATACCAATATATGTTCTCATTACAGAGGATAGAGATAACTTAAATGACACAACAAAAATGCGGGGACTTCAGTAATGTCTTCTACAATTTTACATGCACAAAGTTAGATACAATGCAAAAATCATGACGATGAATGACGTAATATGGTAATCTTTTTTGAGAGCCGTATTACTTTATATAATATTTTATTCCAATTAGATCTGGCGAGCTGAAATCACAGGTACCAGTACCAACCGTGACACGTATCATCTTTCAAACATATCTGACAACCGCGACCTGCCGGCTGGGAACTATGAGATCACATTCAACGCTGTGTACTCAGGAACCCAGCCTGTGCTGACATCCATGGACTTCAACGGACAACTCATGTACGGGGACGCAGGGGCTGGTAGTCAGAGCACTGCAGTACCACCAACGACCGCTACTCCAACTGTTGCACCTGCCCAAGTAACGGCTTCACCAACAACAACGGATGCCCCAACTATTGCACCTGCCCAAGTAACGGCTGCACCAACAACGGATGCCCCAACTATTGCACCTGCCCAAGTAACGGCTGCACCACCAATAACTGCTGCCCCTGTACCTGTACCAGCACTAACCACCGAGGTTCTTGTTTTTTCTGATTTTCTTTTCTTCTATTTGTCGGCATAGAAGTGTGCAGCAAGTTATTGAATTTCTATACATATCCGAGTAAGGAAGAAGTCGATGAAAAAGCAGTTTTAACTATTTTAAAGAAATAAGTACGCTATCATGTTTTCACGATTGAGGATTCAAAATATAGTTCAAATTATATGTAACTTTCCATACTAGTTAGGAGAAGATAAACACAGTAAACATATAACGTAATATGACTAAATATACATTACATGTTGGCTTAAGCAAGGGCAATTTGTAGGATGGCAAGTCGCTAAAGAAATATTGTCTGACAGGCTGAAGACCTGAACTGTGGTGACAATGCTGAGCAAGCACCGGGGGCCCAGGGAGGAGGCTATGGGGGTCTGTCCGGAGTGTGTTCAAAAGGTGAGTGGCATAGTGCCAGACCATGGTCCGATTTACAAATTGACAGTATTTTTTCACCTCTATCAAAACTAAGTGCATTTGTAGTCATGTATTCCAACCATCAGAGCCCCACTATCCTAGACAAGGTGACAACAACGTGTTTGAGACTACTATGCTTTGTTTTCTTCAAGTGTATCATAATCGTCTCCCCACATATAGGATCGTTGCGACGCACACCAGCAATTCGCACAGCAATGTGGCGTGTTCTGGGAGGCCACGCCCTTGCCAATCATCTCATCAACGTGATCCAATCAGAAAGCAGAATGGATTGCTGCTCAGAGTGCCTGAATGACGTTGACTGTTGCTCCGTGAACTACGATGAGAACACCGGGCGATGTGAGCTGAACGGAACGGATGGGCGCACCTGTCCCACCTCAGTTGTGCATCGTGAGGGGTCCGCATTCTATCAGCCCATGGAGTGATATGATTCTAAGGTCCCCTTTCCACTAGAATGCGATCCCTGAGCGACTTGTGAGCGACCAAAATTGAATTTGTGTGATCATGACCATTAAAGCTTGGTTTCATGATCGGCATACCACGATGTAAAAGTGTGACGTAAAAGACAACAAAACACACAAAACCTAAATTTAAAAAAAAAAATCGTTCCTTGTCTAGAAATTCGTATCCGTCTAGTCTTTGGTCTCTCAGCGGTTGCAGCGCGGTCGCAGTCTGTGGTGGAGAGGGGGCGTTACCGACATATCTCAAGATACGACATAGAACGTGTTATATCTTATTGATACTAACGATGCACAACTTTGTTATCAAGGCATTTAATAATGATTCACTTCTGTCGCCGTGTTTTGCCTAAATTAAGGTTTGAATTGTTCGCAACATAGTATGGAAATACTGTATACAGTCAAACCTGTATTAGCGGTCACCTTTGCATAGCGGCCACCTGCCCATAGTGGTCACTTTTTGTCGGTCCCTTGGATTTTTCCCATTGACATAAGCATTAAGAATTAGGCTATAGCGGCCACCTGTCCAACGCGGTCGCGGCCAGACGATTTTCGGTCCCGCGAGTACAGTAACACTGCCGATAACGGTCACGGCGCGCCGATAGAAGCCGCATCGCCACCGCACGCCGGGTTCAAAATCTTCATTTTTTCACGCAGTTATCAAATTTATGTGGACTCAACTGGATAGGATCATAATAAAGAAAACCAGAATGTTTTATCTTTGTTAGAAAATCCATGGTTTGACGCGAAGTCAAGTATAATTTTCTTCACATGGCAAACGTTTGTACATCGAGGTAAAATTGACCATTTCTGTGCATTTCGACTGGACAAATATTACGGCAGCTTTTTGGAAAATACAACCCACACATGTACCTGATGCGGTAAGTTCGCGAAATGTTTGAATGTCGGCCCAATTTCCGTTTTCACCGGGAATTCATTCAAATTGTGCTCAAAACGTGTTTCGCGCAATTTTCAAAATGGCGCTGATACAAACTGGATTGGTAGCAGCATAAAGGTCAACGGAAGACACCACTGTTACGGAGGTATAATATACTAAATTAATTTTGCTGCAAAGTATCACTGAGGATGATTACTAAACCAAAAGCTTCAAAATGAATGTGGATAATATTACTATGATGTAAAATTTGGGCTGTTGCAATTTTCTGAAAAGACAAAAAGCCCTCAAAAGAGCGACCTTCTTCTGAGTACCCTATTAGCATAATGGTAGATGCTGATCAACACAAGCCACGCGGGAACCGAACCAACACAACAAGAGACTAAGGAAAATTGTCGCCACGATTTTATGTTTGAAAACGGTCGAAAACGAACAGTAAGTGGCAACTGAGCAACATGTATTTTGTTCTTAACTAACTTGGAGTAAAAGAACAACAATCGAACTTCTAAAATGTGCCTTACATGTGTACTGTACGGTGAATAAATGTATCTCAGTGGGTACTGAAAACATGTGTCACTCGTGGTCAATTAATCAACATTTTCTCCATAGCGGCCACCTGTCCTTAGCAGCCAGTTTTGGCCAGTCCCTTGAGTGACCGCTATAGACAGGTTTGACTGTATATGCATGTTCACTGTAAAGAAAGGATGACTCCTAATGTTGTAAGTGTTGGCAAGAGTGTTGTTGAATATCAGAACGCGAGGAAAGAGGTATTTTTCTTCCTTGAGCTATCCTTAAAAGTTTGTATGAGTTATTTCCGTCTTTAGTTCATAACGACTTCATTATGATTTCAATCAATATAACGTAATAATAAACAACTTCGAGTTAATAATAAACAACTTCGAGTACATTATTAACATGAGATAATACATGTATATATGACGCGTGCAAATGGGCTTATAATTAATGAATCAGGTATATTCTAATCTATATAGTTTGGCCAACGGTTTATAAAGCTGATGAAGTTTAAGGTGTTTTTGGCGTCGTGTTTTTATGAGTATTTTAAATTCTTAAGGGCTAATCCCAAGTCTATAGTTTCAACACGAGTCAGCTCAGTGTCAAGGGCAGCCATGTTGTTGTCTCTTTCGCCCCCTCTTCAAAAATAGTCACGTGACTTCCGCTGGCAATTTTCCGAAGTGACGCTGCATGAACTGGTGTTTCTAAATTCTCTTTTGATTTAGCCGGCCCAACTGATATAGAGTGTTAGTCTGGTGAAAGCTTGTTTGTAATATCATGCATTGTTGCCGAGTTATGAGTTCTTAAGGGCTTTTTTTTTCGTTTTGCCATGGTATCAAAACATATGATCACCTATGGGATGCTATGGTAGGTCAAAATTCGCTACGTGACTGGCATATTGCGTGTTCCTTTGCAATTATGTCGAATCCAAATCATCTAAAGTTGCCACTTTGCCTCGGTGTTACGGCTTTAGGACAGTCTTGACTACATCAAGTTTACTTTAAAAAGAACTCAGGCATCAATAGTGTATACAGTGACACTCGGGTTAACTCATGATAGTATACGTTCGAGTGCACCTAATCGCTATGTACTATATGTCCATGACCGCAAAATCCTAAGGTAAGGGCACGTGCATTAAAACAGTGAAACCTTACACAAGAGCTCATATAGTTGCTCATAACACCCTCAAGATAAGTGACGACTTTTGTCTCTCAGGAGCTGAGACAGCTGTGTTACAAAAACATGACACATCTAGTTGACATACAAGTTGGCGTTTATGTGAGATATACAGACTCTTAAAGTAGTTACATTCGAAATAGGTTCCCATAGCATACATTGAATTAATTCAATTCACAACTATAGCGGACAGTGACACCAAGTGCAAAAATATATTGCAACAAGCGGTTCAGTTATCTTTGCATGTATGTAGTAAATGTGTTTGACTGGGAAAAGAAGATGTCATAATATTGATTTTAATCATTGAACCATATGCGTTATCACGTTTTCTCCGGTGTTGTAACTGTGCTTAGATTAGTCATTCCTTGATCTATTATCATTTAGTGTTTATACTGCCTCTACCTGATTTGTTTTGAGTTATGGGAAACATATATATATATATATAATCTTTCTATTTTTTTCATTGTGGTGTCTTATACGCCCACGTTCTGGGCAAGATACAATAAAAGACAACATAAACCTTCATTCATTGATTAACATATGGCGGCTACAATTACAGTGCTTTTTATTAGACTAACTCTATATGACACCAAATAATGGCAAAGTCTCTACTCATTTGATTTGCCGTGGAAGATGGTCCAATAATGTAAGAGTCTACCCTAAAGTTTTGATTTACATAGTATCAATTAGCTTATTTTCTATTCTCCAGAACCTGAGCAAATCTATGCGTTAAACCAGCTTCCTGTATGTGGGATCTGTCCGGACGCCTGTCCAGAAATCCCCCGTTCTGTTTCTTCAGTCGCTCGTCTTGCCGAAGATAGCTTCGGTTATCCAGCTGAAATAACTATAGTACAGCTCACTCTGGGCGGTGTCATCGTCTGGAACGGCAGCGTCGCCTTCCTCCTGGGTGTCTGTTCCCTCACAGGCGCTAGGTGACAATGTTTCGTCAACTGGATCGGCCCTCTCCTGGGTGTCGGTTCCCTCGCGGTCGCTGGGTGGCGCTGTTTCGTGAAGGGAAATGACCATGGTGTTGGCCCTCTTCCGGATGTCAGTGCCCCCCTGGTCGTTAGGTGGTAGGGCTTCTCCGACTTCAAGAGACACTACAACCATGTCGTTGACGTTGGGATCGCTAGGTGGCAGGGTTTCATCAATGGGATGGACAATGGTGTCTGCTGCGTCAGGACCGCTAGGTGGACGGGGAATGACCCATTCAGCAAATGCACTCACTTTCGCAGTTTCACAGGCGATGTTGCTGCTGTTGACCATGAAGAAGTCCACCTCTCTCTCAAGAGCGACCTCTTCGGCGGGGCCGGTTCGGTCCTGGGATCCTAGTTTATCGTCGGCTGCTTGCGTCACTAAAAGCACGTTGTTATACGAGCCATACTTGTTCATCACAGACGGCTGTATTGAAAGGGAAGAAAATGAGCTCAGCGCTCGTGGATTGTTTGTCCGATATGTACAGCCTTGCATACATTTCTTATCATAGTCCTTGATTATAATTGTGGCAGCGTTTCTCTCTCTCTCTCTCTCTCTCTCTCTCTCTCTCTCTCTCTCTCTCTCTCTCTCTCTCTCTCTCTCTCTCTCTCTCTCTCTCCTTCTCTCTCTCTCTCTCTTTCTCTCTCACTCTCTCTGTCTCTCTCTGTCTCTCTCTCCACTCTCTCTCACTCTCTCTCTCTCTCTGATTTTCACTTCTCTTCTTGCTCACTCCAATTAGCACAAAATTGATATTATTGTAACAATTAAGTTCCCCCATCTAACAACGAGGACAATTGTCATTTATACTGCATGATTTACCTGAGTGCCGTCATGGGTCCACCGCTGTTTGTCTATGCAGAATTTGTACTCGTATCGGCCGTGCGGCAGGCTCAAACGAGCAACGTACTCTTCACTGTCCTTGCTGCAAAGTAGAACAAAATACAGCAGGTCATGTTACAGGTGAGTGAAATGGTCTTTAGATAGCGACAAAGCGACCCGAGAGGCACAGACAATCTTTTATTCCTATTATGAAATAGTATTCGGTACACCAGAACACAATTGCCTGTCATGATCATGAGTCTTAACTGAGCATGCTTTTAGATTATGAGTAGGTTTAGACTATTTTGTGCATAACTGTGTCGCTTTTGACAGTCAAGTTTTTAAATGGTCTAATGTAGTTCTGATGAAATAGCTGTACTTGTTAATGCCAACACCAGGCTATTGCTATTGCTATTAGCCTGCAATGGTGGTGTTATAGATAAAGTTCAAAGTTCAAAGGTATTATTTTCATTTTATGTAAACATGTCCAACTCTAAAGCAAAATGAGTTTAATTTCAAAATTTCTTAAAAGCCCCCAACCCCTGTAAATTTTTGCCTTCTCTTACCTTTTGGCAAGTTTTTTCCCTTCCTTCCACGCATTCCAACTGCCGACCACGCACACATCTCCGGTGGGCTCTCCTTTCCACACAATCTCCACCTCACCGTATTCTGCCATTTCAGTCTATGGACAAGAATAACTTTTGTTAGCATTATCTGGCGTCGTTGGAAAAAAGGCATACCTCAAATGTACACATGATGCAATGGCATGGCCTCGCGTTGACCAAAATCATAAGATCTTGTCTCTTAAAAGAACTAAGAACTAAGCAGCCTCACACTTTGACGGATTCGTAGCAATCAGTCTGCCTCCTTACCTGCGTTAGTGATAACACTTATCGGAGCGTGGGAAAATATGCAAATCTAGATAGCAGTAACCTACTGACCAGCGTTTACTTTGTTCGAAAATTGATGCTGCCCATCCCACAAGCATATTTGTATGTCTGAATTTCCCAAATGGTTCACAAGATTTTTTTTACATCCTATGCAAAAATTTTGTTACATTGCATGCATCTATAATCTTCATCGGTGTCAACATAGTGATTTACCTTGGACAATGTGTCTCCGTAGACAGTGTAGACTGCACTTGTCTCTTCATTCGGCAGGGGGCATTCGTTTCCGATGTTGGCAACCATTTTGAGTGTATGTCTATTAAAGAAAAAGAAACCCTCAACATGCTGTCACAGAAACTCAGTGGATTCTGACTCGACTAGAATGACTTTTGTTTAGGTATCCTGTTTGCTTTATTTTGATTTTAACCACCAAGAAAAAAATACCCCCCAAAAAACCTACAAAACAAGGAAAAACTACTTAGTGCGATGTAAAGGAGCTATAGAGACATCTTAAATAACATGTAACTTTGCATATGCCAAGTGGTTTGTAGAGATATGAATCCTGGTTACGTGGCTGCCCAGTTTGTCCCACTCGCGTATGGACTAACTTAATCCGAGGCAATAATAATCGCCAGTACTGTAAATGCAGAAATGTTCCTGAAGGTTTCATATGTTCGCGGTTTCAGCGACGACCGTTTCACCGCGAGCATAAAACTAAGTAAACGCCAACATTTTGTCCAATATTGTAGCACTATGTGACTATAGCACTGCCTAAAAACCACCGCAAACACTCAATTTTCCCCTTAGCGCGAAATAAAAACCACGCGAACTTAAATGCACTTACAGTATCTCTGTTATTCTATGTCGGTATGTCGTGTGGATAATGTTTCTTCTTACATAAATGTATTTGATGGTTAAGGGTCGAGGCCATGTTGACCTAATTAAGATTACTGTAAATGCATTTAAGTTTCTTCACGCTAAAGGGGAAAATGGAGTGTTCGCGGTGGTTTTAAGTTCGCGGCAGTTCTATAGACATATACTGCTACAGACAAAATATTCGCGGTGGTTTAAGTTTACGGTGAAACGGTCGCCGCGAAAACCCTGAACATATAACCACCGCGAACATTTCATACAAGACATAACCAGTTCAGTAGATTTGCTAAGGTATATGCACAATGTACCACCAGACTGTGACATGCATGTGCAGCTCAAACCAAGATGGTCAGGGTCCGACAAAAGATCTACCACTTGTTGAATAATCGTTCCCATACTTCAGTCAGCTTGTTTATTTTGCAGGACCAACGAAGCTTTTGATTCAGACACCACCATGGAAGTAAAACGTGGCTAATTTCTCTCTCTTTGGGCAACAGCACAGGTGGACAGTATATAACGAAGAGCTCTGTGATAGAACTATAAACTAAGCGTAATGGAACAATAAATGACGAGGGTTGTCACTTGGTTCCCGCCAAAAGCATGGCAATCTTTTTCCCACGGCCCCCACTCAAACCAACGACAGCTAGTTTTCCCACTATCCATAGATAGAATGTATACACTGCAACACAAGTTCTAAAGTTTTCTTGCAAAATGTGCAACATAAGAAAAGCAACTAGCAACAGGCTGACGTCTAGAATTCTAATATGAATAAAACACTTGATCACTGGGCCAGAAACTACGGTAACTGGAAAAGGCTTCAGTAACGTGAAATCCCATTCTGTCATTTTTCATCCTAAGTGACGATTACAAAAGCTCACATACTGAACTATAAGTAGTAAACACAATGATGTACGTAACATACCAAGACGACGTACTTCAGATCTGCGAGTGACTGTAACGACGGGACGTGCTTCTCCGGGTCTTCTCAGTGACGTTTGCAAGGCGTGACGCGACCGGGCCTGTATCCTTCGGTATGTCACGTGATCCAGGTGACCAATGATAAATCAACCAAGACTTGCAGTCACGATCCTATTATAATCACTAATGGAGATAGATTGTATATAATTGTGGATGTATCTAAAAGACAGCCTTTTAAGACATTCAGGGACCCGTAGTTATATTTCTAGATGTATGTATATAGAGCGACACACAATCAGCAAGAACACACACACACACACACACACACACACACACACACACACACACACACACACACACACACACACACACACACACACACACACACACACACACACACACACACACACACATACACACACACACACACACACACACACACACGCACAAACACACACACACACACACACACACACACACACACATCTGTTGACTTTGCCACCGACTATTGGACTAGTTCGGGTGAAAACTATTTAGCAACCAGGCCGGCTGAAGAGGAGGGGGTCTGTTCAGGTCATGATGCGCATCACGTTCTGACTGAGACACGCAGTGTTGCATTACATTTGAAATACATCATACATGACGCAATTCTTTTTTGTTACGGACTCGGGAGTTTATTCTGTTGTATCGCTGGATGCAAACCTATGCTATAATAATTGCTTTGTATAAAGGAGAGTCGTGGCAACGGATTTTATCTTTGTTGTTCTTCGTATTCGCCATGAGAACTGACTTTTACATGATACACCTCGACATGTGGACCTGACCCAAAGTGCACGGTAACTGGTAGCGTTACGTTACGTGATGACTACAGCAAAAGTGGCACCGTGGAGGAAACAAGGAGAGGAGTTGATCAATCTTTCTTTCGTCTTGTACGGTGAAAACACATAGCCACTCGTTGCCAGACAATTTTACACCGGTGCACGGCAGGTTGAATAATCAAGACCTCCCCGCCAGTATCGCTTCTTCAAAGGGATTCCAACGATACTGTGGAGATTACATATCCCCTATATAGCTAGTACCGACGCATTTCCTTTACCTCGTTCCAGACGAATAAGCAGCTACGTGCATATTCAACACTGTGTTGTACGTGCTGTGTATACGTTAAGTAGTATAATGGAACAAAGGGGCGGATTCGACTACATATTGACATGCGATATTCCCTACATTGTAAATATAAGACAGCGCCTGTACAAAAAAGGGTGGATCGACATTAGAGATTCCACCAACAAATTTACTTGGAAACAGCTCCATCCTACATACTTCATATAGTCTCTTGTAAAAAAAAAAAGTGCGACACAGAGTTGCTATATCAACTTCTCGTACTTCATTCTTTTGAATCCAAGTGGGGTTCACGATTTTAGAAACGCCCACGCGCAAAGAGAAGTAGCCAGTGGCGCGTGAACGTTGAGCAACATAACGGTAATAAAATGCGTAGGAACAACACCCCCTCCCCCACTCCTCATTTACAATTCAGCAACATGTGAAATTTGATCATTGTTCGTTCATAACATAGTTCATGTGGACGTTGTCTTCGCAGACCTCCTTAAAGAGTCTTTTTTTTTTCCACCGAGCCTTGCTTCTTTTAGTAGGATTGTTGGGAAGGATTGAAATATATCTAGTACATTCTTTCTACAAATTTCCCATTGATAGAATCATAACTAAAAGAAAGTCATAAAATTGAAATTATACATTCTACGTGTGTTTTCTGTTGATAACGTTATCTGAGGCTGGAAAAAAATGTCAAAGACACTATGGGTCGCAAAAAAAAGCGATCTAATGCATTTTGTCAATACAGTATGTTTGCTTGTTTGTTTAAACCTTTATTTATCTATGAGAAGATTTAATGGGAATACAGGCAGATTTTCATTGAGGTCATGATAGAGGGGGTTACACGATTGAAGTCCTAATAAAACCGTTGAAATATAGTATAATCCATAACACCTGCGCGGCACTGCAAAAACACCTAACAAAATCAAAATGGTGGCATGTTGTTTTGTTTCCGTTTCAGTATTGGGCTTTTCCGGCTTATCAAAAAGAACCAATGGGTGGCATGTTTGCTCCTGTGTACATAAATGAACTGCGTGCAGAGTGCATCCTTTGGCCTGATTGGTCCAGACTGAGAATGAACGACAGCTCATATTTACCACCATTATGATAATGTAGAGACGGGTCTGGAAAAGGTTAGATACTGCCACTGTTCGAGTGAGCGGCCTGCTCTTTTACGGAACTCCAGGAAACGTGATTTACCAGTGCCGAACAAGATACAAGGATGATCTAAAAGTCTTATCTTGGTGAGTTTAATATGTACTAACTATATAGAAATAGTGATTTTTCTCAACCGATGTCTTTCAGGAGCCACTTGTTGTTCTATTATTCTATTCTTATCAAACAGTTAATCTAGGAAGAAAATTCTTCTTACACATCACATGTATCAGCACTGGTATTTTACGCGTAAATGTTTGGCCGGATTTATATACTTAAGCAATAAATCTAACCTAATATTGTCCACTTAATGATGATGATGTCTACTTGAATGGTAAGACTTCAGGGATAATTTCCCGTATAAAAAAGATATAAGCTCAGACATAAGCATGTAGTATTCTTTTTTTCTCATCTGTTTAGATAAGTTAAATGGAAAAGATTCAGCATTGAACGACACTGTTTGTGCATTAGATACACAGTCTCCACAGTAAACAATATCATCTGGCCATATTTGTAAGTGCAGTACTCCTGTGTCACCTAACAGAATCTTCCCGTGTGATGCCTTAATTGAGTTTTACACAGATTGTTAGATTGGTGAATTTTTGTGTAGGTTTAAATTGGTGATTTTTTTGTGTAGGCAGTCGCACATGCACACGACTTGATTACGTCTCGCACATGATGTCATTTGCTCCTGAATAATTCTTTAAGAAAAACCGCAACGTTTAATACGGATATTGCGGGTCAAATACGGCAAGTTGGTTATGATACAGGTGCGTTAATAATGAGGGTTTTCGTGCACTTTGTGCAGGATAAGCAGTTCATTTGTTCAAGATTGTTCTTTCTTTTGTTTCAAAAATTTTATGGGAAAAGGCACAGCACGTACAGTTAATAACTTAGCTGACACAGCCTCCGGGGCTCACACAGACTAATTAGTCAAATAGAATTCCCCTCTGCAGTGCCTAAGCGCCGCCTATTCAACGGTTCCCGTGTGAAATTCTTAACTTTTACATAATTCAATATTATTGTTATTACAATGCAAAATGGGGTGTTTTCATACAGGCAGTTACTGATGTGTTGACAGGTGTCTGTAAATATGATAGCTCAAGAAGGCATGGATGGATTGTCTTGATCATTGGTACAGGTGTGGGTAGGCCTTGATAGGCCCTCAGAGTGATTAGAATTTAGGCCTCGGCCCTTAGCGGCTTGTAATGGTTCTGCAGCGGAACTTCCGGTTTTGATATCTCGTGATCTTGACATGTTATGGTCATGAAATTTGAGTGGTAGATAGCTCTAAGGAGAGGGGGTAGGTCATTAAGCTAGGTTTGGGCTCCCTACTTATTATCACAATGCTACATTGTTTATTTTTGTGTTGGACACATGGACAGAAAGGCATTTGCTTAGTTGGTTTCTGTATATGAATCATCCCTATGTACAATTTGAACATAATTTGCAGCACTCACAAAGACCTGCACTCGTACTCGTGTCTCGCTCACCCACCCCTAGCTGTACTCGCGCAGATTGTGGGATTGGTATATTTTCAAGCAGGAAGTTTCACATGCTCACGAGTTAGCTATTTCTCTAGAATGATCCATGCAATAGATTCTCGTATCATCAGCCTAAGGTTACATGGGGGCAACTGAGGACGAAAGGCGTCCATGTGATTGATGTCTATTTTTGGTGACGCCTTAGGAGTGGATCCTATTGCAAGATTTATGGCGTTTGAAAGTTGGGTAAAGATGAACACCATTAAACACATAGTATGCAAATTAGCAACTCATTGGGATAATTGATAAGAAAATGCTATAATGGCCATCTGAGAGATTCGAAGATAATTTGTTGATACTCGGGACGACCTGTGTTAATTGGGTAGCAAATGTCATCAACGGAAGCTGATATAATTCATGCAAAGGACATTGTTTGCACACTACGTGAGTGGTGAAGGATGGGCATTTTATATTTGTGGCATATGTCGCTTAGGTTGGGGTCAACATCTTCATACATGGATAATGAAAATTAAGTAAATATTAATCGTCACCATGGTGATTTCATTTTTACTTGGGCAGCTCTTGCATATGATGAGTTCCTCTTTTCTTGAATCATCTCTGTAGGGGGGGAGGGGCAGGTCAGATACGACAAGTTGGATTCTATAATTAGTCAGGTGTTTTTCAGAGTGTGGCTATTTTGTGGACTTCACCATCGAAAGGTTGATAATTCTTTTTCTTGGACGTGTGCTCTAGCGCTGTCGGTTCAGAGTTTTTCCAGAGAATATCAGCTGGACAATGATTGTTTTATGGCTCCGAGCCATAAAACAATCATTGTCCAGCTGATATTCTCTGGAAAAACTCTGAACCGACAGCGCTAGAGCACACGTCCAAGAAAAAGAATTATCAACCTTTCGATGGTGAAGTCCACAAAATAGCCACACTCTGAAAAACACCATTGGCTCCTATGTTCTCGTCGTCATGTTTTCTTTATTCTTAGAGGAATTCTTGGGAAAAATAGAGGAGATTTTTTTTATTTTGTATGTCTGTAGTGTATGTTTGTTTGTGTGGATTTTTTAATATCTATTTGTGGTCGGCATAGCTTAAGAACCTGTGGATGGACTGTGATGAGATTTGGTATGTGGGTAGGTCTTGGGAATACGAAGGTCAAGGAATGTTTATCCAATTAGCTGTGAGTGATTTTTATATTTGATAAACGATTCATCATCATCATCATCATCATCATCATCAATCTATCAATTCATCAAGGTCGTTTTCGGGCGTGCTGGTGGCGTTCCTTAGTACCGCAGTAGGACTTTCGGGTTTTGTATCTTTTGTCCTGGCTGGACACACCATGCGGTTTCCTTTTTTTTGGATGGCAGATAGCTTTTTATTACACACATGCAATATATCGTATAATCTGGTTAGAGAAAATCATTGATATAATTGGAATAGATTGTGCCAATTCTAGCCGTATTCCCATCTTTAATGAAGCAGATATATTTTGTCCTGGACATGCTGTGGTCTTGGTTTTTTTGGTGGTAGATAGCTTTTAGTGTGATGAAGGTTTGGGTCCTCTAGGAGCTTTTTCTAGAGCTGCATAGGCGTTTTTGTTAAAACTCTAAAAGAAATAAAGGATATGATTTTCACGATGTTGGCCATGATTGCAACTTAGACAGAGATGTACACAATAATATACAACTTATGCAATTCAGGACTAAATTTGCATAATTGATGATGACATCCTATAATTTCAGTGCTCTCCTAAAATGACATCACTATATGCAGCAAGCAAGTTTGGGCTGGTGAAAGATTAACAAATTATGCAAATAAGGGTCTAATCTACATAATCAATGCGAAGCGACATCATTTCTCAGTGGTAGATTATGGGAATTTCATACCTGTGACTTGTCTGGTCACACATTTCATACTTGTGAAGGTGCGTGGTCTTGTTGTTAGGGTTATTGACTTATAATCTAACGGTTTGAAAGGCCATCAATGTTTTGCTCTTAGGAAATGCACTTGACACTTATCAACCCACTCGGTGAAAATGAGGAAATGCTATTCCAACACCAAGGAGAGCCGCCAGGGAAGCCCATTATTGACTCGGAGTATAACCTAGCCTCTTTCCTCCGATCCATTACAATCCATTCATAGCTTTTTAGTTATGCTGGAAAATGTATGCTTAAGGTTCCGGGTCGCGGTCGGAGTTCAAATCTGACCCGGTAATCTGCCGGAAGTGCGTGGTCGTCAACCTGATTTCTGGCCCAGATTGCTTGGTGATGGTTTTAGCTCCCGTGAGTTGTAGTATTTTTGGGCGCGTTGCAGTTGGTTCGCCATCAAAGCAAAGGTGTTGCGTTTTTTTCGCCTGATGACCCAAATAGCATTTTTACCGAATCTGCGTCATCGGAGATCGCGAAAAAGTTATCACATGACTCCTTTTTTTTTAAATTTTCCAGACACATCATTTACTAAGCTTTCTCAGGATGTATGCCGCGACCCCAGGAAAACTCGTTATTTTTTTCAAGCAGGTTCGATCAAAAAAGCGATAAAAAAATGATAATTTTTGGGCCCAAAATTTACATTTTTCTATGGTTTCTACCCAAAATAAAGAGACAACAGACGATACCGATACATACAAGCAGCCAGAAACCGCTTTCCGCCGATATGATTGCATTTTCCGTCCTACTTTTCTTGGCAGAATTGCAGCCCCTCGGGCTGGGGGTGTCGGCCTACATACGAAATCGTAAAAAAAAACTCCGGTCCGAGACCTGATACACAAGCAACATACATCAACACACATCTCCACTTTATCTTATTTCATTTAATCTGAATTTCTAAATGATACTGGTGTGCTGAACCATATGACATACTACATGAAACTCCATGATTACTCTTTCTTTGTCACTATCAGCCAGGCTATCTATCTAAAAAAATACCTTCCTCTCTTCCAGGTTTCGCTGAAAGGGCTGGAACAAAGATGTCGCCTTTTCTCATCTTGCTGCTTGCGTTTGCTCCATCTAAGGCTGTGTCGTCTTGCCCTGACCTTTGTGAGGTACAGCGTACTGGGCATTGCAAGGTACGCGTGCAGATGTATCTGCCCGGTGTTGCCTCCATGCCTTGCGCAATGTGCAACACGACCGGGCAGACCGAGGAGAAGCAGCTCGGGTGTCTTCCACCCAATCTGAGGAAGCTGCAAGTGGCGGGGCACTCCGACAGCAGCGGCAAGCTGAAGCCCCTGCCTGGCCTTGTGCAGCTCCACACACTGCGCCTGGGGCCTGGGCACATCCTGACGGCTGAACGCGGAACGTTTTCAGCCGTACCAAACCTCCAGGCATTGTCCATGAGCAACAACGCCATCAAAGTCATTGGAAGCTGGTTCGGCGGAATCTGGAAGCTGAAAAAGCTCGCACTGTCTTGGAATGAAATCAAACGAATCAAGAAGAATGCACTTCAGCCACTGGTGAAGCTCGAGTTCCTCAGCCTGAGGTATAACCGGCTTCGCGCTGTGGAAGAGTGGTATTTCGCTGGCCTGACCGACCTCAAGTATCTGCACCTGAGCTACAACAACATCTCACGCATCGCTGGGAAGTCGTTCGATCAGCTGCTAAGTCTGGAAGCACTCACCCTTGATCACAACAAGCTGCCATCCATCCCAGCGGAGTCGCTCAATACCATGCGCGGAATCACGCATGTCAGAGTTGAGGAGAATCCATTCCGTTGCACCTGTGCGCTGGAAAGCTTGAAGTCTGCAGGGCCTAGGGCGTTGGGTCGCTCTGTCTACAACAGCTTGCGATGCAGCCACCCACCTAGCCTCTCGGGGAGAAAGATCACCGACGTGTCGAGAGAGATGATGCCATGTCCGTCACCTACAGCCAGGGTGTCCCGCCAAGATCACGGAGCCACTCTCATGTGTGAAGTCTTCTGGGAGAAGCAGCCAGAGATCAGGTGGTTGGATCCAGGTGGCAGGGCCGTTGGAGAAAGAGAGTCACTCGACCCCTGTGGCGGCGCCGTGACCACACGCCTGGAGCACGAGTTTCCCACCGCACAATCTCCTGATCGAGAAACGGCGCACTCAGCAGACGACCCCGGCCTACCCTATATAGGCAAGTCCACCTCCACCCTCCGCATGAGTCAGCAGGCCTACCGGTGCTGGGCGGAGGGCAGTTTCCGGTGCGTCGTGCAGTCTACACCAGGCAACGTCTTTGCGGATTTACCGCTGACCAAGTCAAGTGATACAAGCGACGGAGGACAGAGGCAAGAGCACACCATGATGACAACCGCCTACGGCAAACCTGTCCAGCAAACAACAAAGGCAACAGAAAGGATCACCAAACCGACGGAGATGAAGACCCAGCAGGATGGCACAGCTCCAGCAACCGTTACCGTGATGACCACTGTCTACACTACAACACCTGTCCAACAGAACGCGAGGATCACAGAAAAGATGAGCAAACCCACCGACAAGAACCCCCAGGAGGATGGCACAACTCCAGCGGCTCACAAAGACTGGCACACCGTGGTGATAGTATTCATCTACATCGCAACCGCATGCCTGGCTTTATACCTCCTGGAAAAGGCAACGGTCAACTGCCGCTTGGAGTTCTACAAGTGCTACAAGAGGCGACAGATTCAGCGTCGCTACTTACAAGACAACGCCACAGGCGCAGCCGGAGTCATACCGCTGCAAAACATCCAGGCACCGTACCCTGCCCTCACGGCTGCACATCCTCCAGCAGCTCAGGACATATATGTATAAAGAGATCCCGGACGATTGACCCCGGAATGCACGTATGACACCCCCTTCGTTTCGTCCGACACACAATTAAAAACACAAGGAGCACAAAGAAGAGTAGAGCGTCCCAACATTCAACATAACATTGATCTTAACGGCTCATCATGCCTCTCTGGCTCAAACTGCAAACCGATCGGACAAAGTTCCCGACAAAACTCCCCAACATAAGCTGCAAAACTCCCAACATAAGCTACAGAAGACACCCAAGCTAACGTACTTGCTTCCCAGCGTCAAAAGCTATCTGCCATTATGTCCAGAACAGAAGCTTCAAAGGTTTCGCTGCAGTCCAGGGAAAGTCACTATACTGACCTTGACCTTTAGCTTCTTAAGATCTAAACATAAATCACAATACATCACAATACAGCCATAGTTTCCTTGGCTTAAGCTGGCCAAAATTGGTCGGGAGCCCATGCAGACACGGCCATATCCAAAACTGCAATCCCGTCGCGTTTTGATAAGAAACAAACATCTGTACATGTCTTCACCATTGCATGATAAAGGAGAATCTCCGTCCCCTGTGGTCTATAACAAGGATACGACTTGGCACGGAATAGGACTACGAGTATGGATCACGATTTTGTCATGATATATTGAACTGTACATACTTGCTTTGTAATTATTTGTATGTTCCCAGTGTAATTTTGAAAGCAGTGCTTACGCACGACGCGTAGAAAGTTCTTTCTGATAAAAGGAAAGTAGTTCTAGTACTTACAATTGTATCCACATTTCAAATCACTATAATTGCAACATTGTATGTATTGTATATCATGAATGCAGTAATACTTGAGGTTGATATTGGGTAAGGAATTTGAAAACTGTAATGTCTACAAATATATACTTAAACACTGTTAAGTTGTTATTCAAATACCATAAATTAAAGGCTCATTGTATGATAACGACAACTGCATCTTTCTAAAGTAAGCTGTGAGTAAGCTGTGAAGATTTTGATATTTGTCAATGATACAAGAATGATGTTCTTCATATGTTGTAAGTCATCAGTTTATAAGGTTGTTCTGAATGCCACTTTGCAATGTAATGTGTTGTTTCCAAATGAGATGTGTAAATAGTACAATGTAATTTCAATTGGTACAAGTTAACATTTCAAAATAGAATGTAAGTTTAAGAATAAAGACATGTAAACAATTTAAAGTTTTGTGTGCTGGTGTTGAGTGACCGGTGACAGGCGAGTTTAGTCCGCAGGCTTACCTCTTACAAAGTGATGGGATCGATTCCCATTCTTATCGATGCCAATGCCGGTGGGTTTTGATTCCCCGGTATTCCAATGTTAATGGCAATGTTGACGGTTTTACCTAACTCTGAATCAACATATACAGAACAAATAAAAACAAACTTGAGAATTTCAGTCGATAGTATTTGGCAAGATGAAATCGGGTTTATCAACATCTCCGTTGAAATGTGCTAGAGCTGTCGAAAAAAAGTTCATCTCCCAGCTACCCACCCAGGAACGTAACGTCCTATCCCCTCTCCTTCTACCTTCCATGAAGTTTCCTTTCTGGCTATCGAAACCAAAGACCTCCCAGATTTTCGAACTCTCCACACCGGGCGAAACGTGTACGCCGAGGTTTTCTAGAACCTTGAGGACGATTCGTTCTTTGTGTTCCAACAGCTGTTTAAATGTGAGGCACGCATGGAAGAAGTTTGTTGGGTCTTCTTGTATCAGATCAAATGCTTTTTGCATCTGCAAAATCCAAAGTGAAACATCAATGAAAGGAATGCCGTGTGGAACAGGACATGTGATCATGCGTGGATGTTCCGCAGCAAACCTGAAGATTGCCGGGAATTGATCTTTTATCGTTGGAACGCGAAAGAATACATCATACCTCAACGCCGTCTGCACAAAGTATTGCCAATAGCTACCGCCGAAATCAACATTAAGCATGGAATCGTAAAAGCTAGGAAGGTCTCTGTACATATAGATTGTCTTCGACTCTGGAACAGCTTTCTGCATAAGGTCAGCGATGAAGATTGCCTCGCTTCGAAGCTTGTAACAGATGAGTGTCTTTGACGGGTCGTTTAGGTGCAGGTAGAAGTTGAGCAGTTGGACGCTACATCTCAGCACCATGGTGACCTCTTCTTCTTCATGAGAAGCTATTGGAACATTCCTGGTGCAAACACGCTGGGGACAAAAAGACAAGGTCATGACTTTTTTTAGTGCAACACACAAACACACACATACACACACACACACACACGCACACACACACACACACTCACACACACACACACACACGCACACGCACACACACACACTGTGTTTTTCATGAAATCACTAGATGGCAGTTTTCCACAGCATTATTCCTCACCTCAAAGACCGCCGTGAAGATGTCCGGCTCTGACACGGCCAGTACCTGATTGATCACACCCATAGCTTTACACATCAGCGTGGAGCCACAGCGACCTATACAGCACACAACAATTAAGCATGTAACAAGAGATAGATGATTGTTATAATCATTATTATTTGCAGCATTGCGGGTTTTTTTTTTCAGAAGCACAGTCCAATTAATTGGAACCAAAATGCTTGAATCGACAGAAATCGTTATGTCAGCATAGACCTACAGCAATGGTAATTGGTCCTCACCAGTATTATGCAGGAACACGTTTTTAACCTCGGGCAGTGTTTCTGTCAGTGCGTCTGCTACCGCTGGAAGCACATCAAAAGGGACGAGCAACAACTCCTCTGCGTGTTCACGCTGGGCCTGGGAACATACGATAATGTATTGTACACAATTGAGTGTGTACTTCATTCGACTTATGCAATACATTCATGTAACCGGATATTGACAAGATATAAACGTTTTTCGAGACGAGCAGAAATGATATATTTCATATTTGTTACGCAGTTTTATCAGAGATGAAACTATTAAGGCAATTTCATTTTCCTCTTAAGGATCATGAATTTCAGTGTTTACCTGGAAGATGTACTTTAAATTGAAAGACTTTAACTGTACAAGCAAATATTGAAAAGCGACCAATACCTGATATAAAAATGGTGCCTTCAAAATGTCGATTCCTGCCGTCACTTTGACAAGCCCGAGTACTCGCTGGTCAAAGTCCAAACTGTACACTGTGAACCGGGCGCCATTTTGCTGAATGAAGGTCAGAGGAACAGATTCACCTGTTTCCGTATCAAAGACATGATTGGCGCGCCCGGTCACCGGCACCAAGTCGCTCAAACGAGCTTGCCATATCGTGGGGGGACCTCCCTTGAGGAACGTTTCTCTGCATCGAACCTTCAGTAAACGGGCCATTTGGGTTCTTCTGCCGTAGCTCTTGTGAGTCTCCGGTGATCTGTGTCCGGAGGCGTTGACCAGTACTAATGTTTACAATCACATAGCTTTTACTTCCGGGTTATGTTACAATTGTTTACTTTTCTGTTTATTTATCATGGCGTCTCCTGTCTAATCGACGACGGATGAGTAGGCAAAATACTGGCACAAGCAACAGTTCCTGAGGGCGCACTATGTTTGCGCTTCTCCAGTTTGTCCATCGTGCATACGAACTGGTATGAGAAAACTTCACATTCAAAGTCTGAATAAAAAGCTATAGTTTCTACATAATGTTTCGTCAGTTTTCCATAAACCTAACAAACCGACTGTATGTCCTGATTCATATTCTGATGATGAAAGGTATGCGATCTCCGGTGACCGTTTAGGCCATGACTGTACTACGGTAATAAAACACAAAAGCATGAAAGACATTTAAACAGCTTCTTCATTTATTAAAAAAGCTGCGAAGTATATTGTCAACAAACCAGGATGGCGCCCAGGTTAGACATATATGCAACATTTAGCATAAAAGCATAGGGAAGATATCATAATAGTTTTCGTTTCGGACAGGAAAAAGAAAGGTTTCTCTCAATCGTGTTTGTCCATCATCAAATGGCACGCCACTCATCCTCCTGATAAACAATTATGATCGCATAAGAAGAGTTCATATTGTGTCCCTTATTGTGTCCCTACAGTATGTTAACAAAACTATCGCGTTGACCAACACTTGACCAATAGGTTGTGACGTCACATTTGCCATGGTGTACAGTCAACTCTTCAAAAGTCAGACTTAAAAATTCGCATGTGTACAATGAGATAATCACGTGACAGTAATTTCATGTACACATCAAGATATCTAGGTTTAACCAACCAGCATGGCGGAAATACTTACGTCACGTGAGTGCAAACACCATCTTGACCAAACAAAAAGTCTGCTTTCACGGCGTAGCGCGTTTCAATTACACGTAATTACGTCATAAATGCACAACACCGGTTTGAAGTACATCACAATCATGCAAACGCATTACAGTATCAATGGTGGGGTTTACTCGAACAATATCAATGAGTTAGACTATCTTATTGATCATTTATTTAGTAAAGACATTTTACAGGCTTGTAACTACTGCTGCTTTACTGAAGCAGGCTCGAAGCGAATGCTTCAAAGTTGTTATTAAAACTTGTAGCGTTTTTAAGATGGCAAGGTTTACTAGCATGCTAAGATCACGCACGCCCTGTGTCGCCTCCACGTGGTACTGCAGCGGTAGGTGGCGCTAGGAAGTTTAACCCACGTGGATACAGTCCACTGGGAAGCGGGGGGACATCATGAGGATTGAGCCGGGCTCCGGGCAGGCTGCCGGGGAGACACATATGTCAACATCAACGTCACTTTTCTAGGAATCTAGGAATGTTATTACAACGCCATCTAATGATTCTGATGAACCAAACTTCAACCTGTTTGGCATCCAGAGTATTTTATGAAGCTTGAAACTCAATTTCTAGTCATTCCTACACATAGCAAGTTTCAATAACACTATACAATTACATATCGACATTAAAGGAGCAAAGGTACGATGTCGTTGTGTGGTGAAAACTGATAGAAAATCCAAGCCCTAATAGACTGATCCTGACTGTCCATCACAATTAGCGGTTCGAGTGAGTGAGAGAGTGACTTCATGTCCGTCAAATATTTGCATTTTTATGTTTTAATTTTGCATTTCTACGTTTTGACGGAGGTGGGCGGGGCTATGGTATCGGTCTATTTACAGTAGGCGCGTGAAACTAAAAGATCACCATGCAGCTTATTTTGCGCCGCTTTTGAGCACTTTTGATAAGAAGTCCGCACGCACGGTAAACAGTGGCATTAAATGTCAATTTCTTAAAGATTACAGCAACTAGAATATTTCCAGTTTTCAAGCCTCATAAGATGCTCTGGGTGCCTTTAAAACCAATCAATCAATCAATCGACCAATCAATCGACCAATCAATCAATATTCAATCAATCAATCAACCACACACCAAGGACATTATATACAGTCAACAGCATAATCAGTAAAACCCTCATAACTATTAATTTGTTTTGTTAAGTGAAAAGCTGTTTTATTATCTTCGCCGAGTACTTGTACTCGGAGAAGATTATGTTTTCGGTTGAAAAATCTGTTGGGTGGGTCTGAATGTATGTCAGGAGCATAACTCAGGAAAACTTCAATGAATCTTTATGATTTTTGGTAGGTGTGTAGTGGTTGTGCAAAGGAAGGTCTAGTTCGAAAATGGTTCACCTTGCGTTTTTCAACAGTACTGCAGCGGACTTTGCATTTTTTTGTGTTTGTATGTAGGCAAAAAAAGTGACGGAAACGTTGATGGATCTTCATGATTTTTTGCAGGTGTGTAGATGTTGTAGAAACGGGGGTCAAGTTCAAAAATGGTTACCCTGGTATTTTCCGTCGGTACTGCAGCGGGCTTTGTGTGGATGTGTATTTGTATGTCGCCAGCATAACTCGAGAAGCTGTTGATGGATCCTTATGATATTTAGTGGATGGGTAGGATTTTTAGAGAAGAAGGTCAAGCTCGATAATGGGCCTTCTAGCGGGTACCAAAGGTACTACAGCAGAGCTTCAAAATTTAGGGGCATATTTTCTGAAAGTGTTATGGTCATGATTTTTGTGTGGTAGATAGTTCATGCCACAGAAAGTAAGTTCTGTAAATTTTGGCCCCCTAGCGGCTTGTTAAGAACTGCAGTGGGTGTTTTTGTTTTGACATTCGGACATGAACAACTTGAGAAGGGGTCGACAGATTGTCGTGATGTTTGGTATGTAGAGAGCTCGGATGGTGCTTTACATTATCAATGACTAATTATGCAAATCAGGAGCCAATTTGCATAATTAGTAAGGAAAGTTTGTTAACCCACTGCATTTCAATGGGACATGGGACAGTGTCAGGTCATGTAAACAGATAGCCTTGCATAAACGTACATGTAGGTCAAATAAATAAACTATTCTCCAAGCAGAGGTGAGGGTCCTGCTGGTTTTTAACGCGTTCAGTTTAAGCATTTTTGTTCAACATGGTTGGCGACATAACGAAATAGGGACAAAATAGAAAGCCTGACTAAAAAACACCTAAAAACGTGCCAGATTTATTCTATTCATATCTATTGACTGTACTATTTCATCATCACTTTCAACTTTCAACACTGCCATATCGAACCTTTGTGGCCCATATAATATCAACATACTCATATTTTTTCATGACCAGTTATAACATATATCAGCACACTCTACACATATACTAGTCCTGTACCACCAAATGATTTTTAACCCTATCTAGACTGGACTCATTCGCCCAATCATAACGTCCAAATGGTATGGTGCATGATCAAATTTGCAGGGGGTGATAAGCACGTAAATATTAATCACTTTCCATAATAAGCCTTGATTATTTGGCGAAGATAATGTGTTCGTGCAACTCTAGTTACTCTTTAAACTACTTGTAAAACTTTAAGAACATTGATCAATTTAAAAACACAATAGTATTTGTGAAAGTATTCCAAAACAACGTTAAGATGCCCATATGTACATGTCCATGTATTTGTACGTACCCTTGTGGCATCTCCGCCCGTAGAAGCCCGTGTTAGAGCACAGACAGGCGTACTGCTTCCCTTTCTGAGAACAGCGGCCGCCATTCTTACATGGGTTCGGGTTGCACACGTCACCTTGGAGTAGAATGTTTATTTGTTCATTTGAATTCTTCACAACGTGAAAGGGAGGGCAAAACAGGCGCATGCGCACGTTTACAAGTCGGTCCCCAACACACTAAAAACAACATTAACATTAAACAATGCAAAGTCAACCATATCTGCAAAATACACAAAGCAGGTCACAGAATAGTGAAGCATAATCCGTATATACAATATACAGTAGAAAGAATATATCATGTTGAAGCAAGAACTTAGTGCGGTCTAGAGGAGCTACTCCCACAAGAAGTGCATAAATAAATGCATCGTATGGACAAAAATTAGTCTTCGTGTAAAGCTATCAATAGATTTTCTCTGTCCGCGAACAATCTACGATCCCGTGGGGGTACAACCTACGTCACCCAACGTCATCAAAAGTAGGGTGTGTGTTTTTGGTCTCACATAGTCCTCCTGCGATACTCTTCCACCCGTTATACTACTAAGGTTATATGCTACACAAACAGCCCTAAAAGAACCTAGCAGAGACAACAATTGTGGCGCTCCACCGCTCATCGGTCGCCATTTTGATGACGTAGGTTGTACCCCTTGAATCAATAGAAAAATAAAACTTGCACGTACTGAACAGGTCCTTCATGCATTCTCTGTCGCTCTTGAACTTGTAGGGGTTCTCGCAGGCCGTGACCTTGCCACACTCGCAGTACTTGCGCCCCTCGGCTACCCGGCAGCCCTTCCACACCTTCTCCTCCTGGTCTCCCTTACAGGGGTTCTTAGTGTCGTTCTCCCGCGGTGCCGCCAGGCCGAGACCTGAGATATGGGTGTTGAAAGAGAAAAGGTTAAGAACATGATAATGAGTTTTATTTTGCAAGTTCTTACCCGAGGGTTAATTTCAAAATGAAACAATGTATGGAAAAAGTATACCGACAGTGCAAGTTAACAGTGGTGACAAGTGGAACAAGTGACTATTGTAAAAAATGCCACGAAATTCAATCTAAGCTTTTTGGGTTTGACTTCTTTTTTGGAGGCAGTAATATTATCAAATGTACAGAAATCATGTTTGGTATTTTGACTGGCCTGATCTGCAATTCAAACATCATCTTTATGATCTTTAGTATAACTGATGTTTGGTATATACATTGTGCGTATTATCGTATATACAATGCTGAGCAAAGATATGAAATATATGCAAAATTTTTCCAACATGCTGTGTAATAAAACTCGACTATTCTAGTTCTAATTTCAAATATCATGCGTATATTTTAACTCGTGCAATGGCGTTTTTAATGATAAAGTACCTGTAGTTTTTATTTCTCATTAAAGGCTTCTTATCCTTGAATGAATTGGCATAGAAATTATGGAAAAATGATACAAGCAACCTCAGGCGATGTCATTTCCTTTCTTTGCATGCCCAGACACAACTCCCAATCAAATCATTTTCTAACTTAAATTATCATCTTCAAGCTTCCCGGCGCCGCAACAATAACAGTTGTCCACTGCGCAGTTTACTACTCACAGCAAATGTTTTTGTTCAATAGTTAGCTATAGCTGGCATTGGTTCCAAGGCCATGGGTACATGCCTAATTCCGTGAGAAGTTGAATACAATCCATTGGCAACAACTACAAAGGGCAAGGGGGCAACAATGTTAACGTCACACCGGACATTCTTGAAATGGTCTCGTGCTTGATAGCATCGCCAGTATCCGTGATAAACATAAGACTACCTCGTGCTATCCGCTCATAATAGAAATGGTCAAAGTCTGAGTCACGATTAACCCAAAGTAAGAAACTAATAAGAACGAAGAAAATTACAAATCCGAAATGCTCATATTTCAGAACCAATGCTGGCAGAAAATTATTGTTTTCGTTGGAAGATTTTACATGTTTTCGACTCATTAATGCGCTGCATTAAGTTGGCCAATCATTGTTTGGATCATTGATTTCAATTCGTAGCTCCTGTAGTAGCATTTGGGTCTGTCACATGATACATACTCCTTTCAACTTCATTTTATCAATTTCTGAAAGTAATTCGATAATTTCATTAATCGCAGGCTTGCACACAATCCGATACCGAAGAAATGTGTGTGGCGTGAAGAAGTGTATTTGGGCTCGATGACCCCAACAGAATTCCATGTATTGTAGATAAATCACTGGGATTGCGCAAGTTGAAAAACACAGATGAACATTCGACCGCCAGGAAAACAAAATCGTCTAGTGTCCCAACTACCGCCCACCCACTCAGGAGCTACTCCGGAACTGGCTTTCCGGTTGCGTTTTGGGGGCTCCTTTAAGGTTCCGTTCTCACGAACTGGAAATTTGTCAGGTGAATGAGTTATTCTCATCTCCAAGCAGAAGTAGGGATCGACCAGTTTTATTTTCTCTTTTTTTTTCTTTCACTTCACCTCCCGTAGAACCGTACCACAATAAAAACGTACAAAACGCAAAAAAACACACGCGTAAAGCTGCGCCCTACATCTGCTTGGAGATTGCGTTAATCCAGTCAATGGCAATGCCTACTACAAAAGACAATCTTTTTCCTATTTCTTTTTTGAGGGGATATACTTTTTAAGGATTGATGGAAAATCTTAAATGAAAAAATATTCTGATAGGCCATCGTCACCCTAAGGACATTATAATCATATATCAATAATAAATATCCTGAGGATATACAGTAAATGTCCTTGGGCATCCTATGCCGTCTAACATTTCGCAAGGAAGATAGCGTGGGCGAGTGCGTCACGCCCTGAATGCCAAACATCATAAACAGCTTCTGAGACCTAAATACACAGTCTCAGTGTGCACAACCTCCATTGAAAGCAGCGCCCCATGTTTAATACCTTTATACACAGAATTAAGATGAACTTACAGACGGTCCCCAATAACAGAAGCACAGCGAACGTCCATGTTGACCCCATGGTGTTCATCTATTGTCTGCTCTCTTCAACTCCAGACACAATATTCACGCACGGAAGCTTGGAGGGAACTGTACAGCCTAGATAAGAGCAGAGTGGGAGGGACGGGTCAAGGTACTGTTGTTTTGTCAGGGGCGCACTCACACAAAGACAGGCATTCTTTACATTCATTTTGCAACAGAACATATGAATGAATACTGACTGCTAGTGTATGGTTGAGATTGTTCAATCGCTACAATTCATTAATTCTGTGCATAAGTGACAAATAAATCTAAAGGTCAAACCCTGTGACTGAGCAAATTGTATGATTTTCAAGGCTGTGGTAAAATACATTCGTTTGCCACCATACAAGGCCCCTGATACAATGCATCAACATAATAGTACAATTCCTAGACATTTTGAAGCTGTTTTGATGTTGCTAATTTCTCATACCGTTGTCACAAGGGTAGATGTAGCGATACATATATATGATAGAAACGTCATGAATGCCATAAACATATCGTTTTAAATACGATGTAACCTCAAGATCCATCAACAAAAATTGCAAGCCACGCCATGGCTATAGATACATTGTGCTGATGATACAGAGATGATCAAAGAAATCTTACCTTGAGAATACTCTCTGCCGAGATGTGAACAGTGAACGAACAAGATGATTATGAAGTCTTAGGACATGTACGCCTGGTCAGGTCAAATTCCTCTTGGGTATGTGATAAACAGGAGGCTGAAAATAGTTCCAGGCGATACCATTACCGGATAAAACCTAGGGGAGGGCAGCTTCGTGACTGAACCCCGTGCGTTCGGGAAGCAGCTGCTGTTTTGATCGGATATGTCGATGTGTTTTCCGGATATCTCTACTCAGTCGACTGCGTCCTTGCAAACGTACACGATTTAGTCAGAGATAAACTTGGAAGGCCATATTGAGCCCGAAATATCAAACTGCAATTTGCAGAAAGAATATGATTGCAATACTTAGGTTGACCTCCTTGATTGCAGGTATCTAAATGGCCGGCGAAATTTGAAAGTTGTATTATTACTAATAATACAACTTTCAAATTTCGCCGGCCAAAACATTCAGCCTCGGTATCATGGGATCTCATGTATAGCAAGGTATCTAGCCTATGGAAAGAGTCTGGTTTAGATATTGCATGACAACAATTTTTTTTGAATCAATGCCTAGAAACAAATCAAAATCACATCATGAAAAACTATTGTAGAATAAACTCATCAACGGAAGCCAACAAGTGTTGTCTAAATGACCATCCTCACGAGAAATGGTTGCACTTAATGACAGGTCCGTCGGTGTAATATACTAGTAACTGGCCTTAATCAAGCTTAGTGCCGTCATATTTGCTGTACGTAAGGCAGTCGTTGGTGTGTTGTAGAAAAGTCGGCAGTGTTGCGACGTCGGTAATGGTTGTTGTACATTGTGGGTCAACTCTCAAAATTCCGTTTGGAACCTAGGCCTGCTCTATCAAAGTCGGCGAATTTAGGGAGATCTACTAATGAAGACATCCAGGTGTGGAAGTCATTCTTGCGAAGGCCTCGGTAACTCCGTTTTTTTTCAAACAATCTTGTGGTCTAATTAGGGTCAGACGAATTTAACTGCATGCCTTAAACGAGGTTATTGATATCCCCGAATTGTACATTGACAAATGCATGAGAAACGGCCTTTCCGGAAACTACATTTTCGTGACTCAGCAAAAAATACGAGACAAACAACAACATGAAGCACCACTGCTTTACTGGATTGGCAAAAAAAGACTGCACCATTGGCTGAACAAACACCATTAAAACCTGGTGTTACGATCTCACTGATTGGCTAGGCTGAAACATTCTTCTTTCCCATCAACCAACCAATCAGTAATGAACATCTAACATTTCCGTAGACAACGGCAAAATTTCCTGTACTATCAACGCCTGAGTGAAAACATACAGTTAATATTATATAGCAGCTGAATTCAATAACATACATGTATAGCTGGTATGAAAATTCCTTTTCTGCCAAATGTTACTCTGGTCTTCATATTTCAAAACAATCTTTCTTGTTTATCATTGATGATTGAACCCACAAATCAGTAATGTTACAGAACATTTGCAACGTTAGACACTGTTGCTTTAGCATGACATCGTTAACATATTTAATAATTAAATTGATGGAATTGTCGATGTTCATGTTAGATTCTAGATGACAAACATTGTTCATGTTAAAAACAGCTTTCCAGGATGCTACAAGTTGAGGAAGTTATGAACCAGGATGGGGAGTATTCCCTTGCAATAGCCTATGCTGATAAAGAAGGACCAGATCACATTTGCTCGCTGATGTCTGGAAATGGGATAGATGGGAAACTTTTCTGTCAACTAATAGAAGGTTTTGTACAAAATGGAAAAACAATGGAAGACAGAATTGTCTGAAAGTTGCGTATGGTTAGGGCCAGGTCACATGCATTGTACAAAGGGTCTATGTCAGCAAATTTAGCAGAGTCCTAGGATACGTGTATGCCATATAAACTCCATCCTTGCTGAAAACCTAATGACAAAAGATTGAACAACTATTGGACAGCTTTGTTAATTTCAAACAACTTTTCAGGATTCCAGCAGAGCTAGCCCTTTGTAACAGCCACAGGCTAGTTGGGCAGCCCTGGCTGTGTGTCCTAAACAGCCAAACCAATCAAAATATTAAAACAACAATGAGTGTGACCTGAAAAAAAAGTTTTACCAACTACAGAAATTACTACCATCCAAATGGCCAAATGTAATCTTCCTTTGCACAACCCAAAAGGATATTTACTAAGAGTCAGGATACAATGTACTTGCAAAGTATTATTCCATATGATCTATGATTAAACATTAGCATAAATTACAACTCTGCAATACCATATACATATAAATATATTCCTGTATACTCAGTCAGTCAATAGACCAGAGCAACAAACTTAAAATGGAGCAAGGTCTCATTATATTTAACTATCCAGCCAGTAAGAGTTTCAGCATTAAGAGCTTTCTAGTTGTGGTGGTTCAAAATGTGGACATTACCACTGCAAGCAGGTTTGCACATATCATTTAGCAGAGCTTCAAATTACTGGCCGGGGATATCATTGTACATGTTATGTTGGATAGGTCCAGATCTGTAACAAGCAAATAACTATAAACCTTTCAGTCTCTGTCAAGCTACCTTAAAACATATCATTACAATTCGTAACCTTAGGATTTGAATGCAACCTTGAAGAACTGCAAAAAATATGAGGTTCAACAGTAAATTACTGTAACAAGAGCTAAAACCCAGGTCATAGTTCATACATCCCATGGCATCTGAATCTCCTGCAGCCGAATCAGCCACTGTTTTCACCTCTGACATATTTTCCGTCCCTACTTGTGTTCTGACCGCTTCTAAGGAACATTTTTAATTGACACATAAAAACATTTAACAAAACAGACCTCTTCACACTGAGGACCCTTAGTTCACTTTGCTATACATGTAAGCTTTAAAATCTCATCACATGACTATACCATAGTTGTAATGATAGCCATGAATACAAAAAAATAATCATCACAAGTAATGCCCTATTCATAATCCATACAAAATAAAAAACAAAAACAACTCCCTCCCCAAGCAAGTAGTATAAGCCCAGCAACTTTGATATGGCGCAATGTAAGAGCAGTTTCAGGCCAATTTGACATGCCGCATGCTCATGTATGTGACAATGGTATTTGTGAATAGACTTTTGCAGCAAGTGTACAAGAACAAGCACACGCAATGTTATCAACCTAGATAACTGACTACATCTTCTTTTTTTAAACCAGGACTAGTGAACTACAAGGCCTAGCTGTTTTCATCATCCATTTTTCTTCCAATCTTTTTTCTTACCAGAAGACACTGAACATTGTTTCATTGCAAATATTTACTCATTCCTAATAACAATTTGATAGAAACAGTTCATTCAAGGAACCAGGATTTGTACACTAACGTGGCAAGGAAGATTTACGTAAATACTGCCAGAGTTTGGAGCAACATTTGGCAAGAAGCCATTAGCTAGATTTTTGTCCTTGCAGCTGGAGTTGAATGTTGTTGGTATTACTCGGCGTTAGCTATCTGCCACACGATGAGATGGCTACGCTCTCCCTTTGCTATTGAAGGCTTGGCCATGGGAGACATGTCGCCAAATGCACCTGTCCCTGGTCCACTGGGGGCAGGCTCATCATCATCTTCATCACCTGAGGGGAGGGGGGCAAACATGGTTTAAAGTTTATTATTTCCTTAGGCCATACTATTACAACTTCTGGGTGCTCAGATTTGCTGCTACATTTTTTTTTCTAGATTTGAAAAATATCAATAAATATATATATATATCATTATGTGCCATGCAGGAAAATTTTATGAACCTTAAATGGTTAAAAGTATCAACAACTCAAACAATCAAATATTCAAAAAGAAGCATGAGACTTGTGTTGATACAGACCTACTCTGAAGTCGATGTAGCCCTCCCCACCACTGATGACCAGCACGTTCTTATTGCTGCCCGGTGCTGTTTTACTGGGTTCAGGCTGAGGAGTGGGCATGGCCGCAGCACTCAGGCCTGCAGCTAGACCTACAACAAACAAAATATACATCATGCCTTCTGTGCTGCTAAAACAAATTGACAAAGTTGTCATGCATGGTACCTGAAAAAAAATCAGTAGTAGTACTACCTGAAAAATAATCTCTTTTTTCTTATTTATACTTCCAGCTTGACACATAATTTTAACAAGACAGACAAATACATTGTACAATACCAGATCATGAAAACAAAAGTAGAAAACGGATAGAGTATAAGGCAGTATTCTTCTTCTTTCATCAAGATGCTTGAGACGAGGCTGATATAGCCATGCGGCTTCGCTACAGCTTACTTTCATACTATAGCCAAGCACACTGGGTCACCCCTACTCTTCTTGATTGATAAAACAACTAACTGGTCAATTATCTCCTACCTGTGTACTGTATGACTCTACAGTAGCAGAAGTAAGGGAACCAAAAATGTCATGGAAACAAGAGTTTACCATGTCATGATATCACCACCAGCAATGACGTACACTACCAAAAAAGCCTTTTCTTGTTTTGTTGTTTCTTCTTCCTTACAGCAAATATTATATAAATTAACAGTTAAAAACATTAATTTTCACTGCTGATAAACTGTTACGCTGGCTGTGCCAATGCATCAGCATAAAAAGTGCACCTCACAACCTGACCAGGAAATGCTTTTCTGATGAAAATTTTCCATTCCATTTTTAAAACAGCCTCTCCATCATGACATTGTGTTTGAACAGCACTATAGACAAGCCTGACCAGCTTTAGAATATTGAAAGTTGCTATAAAAGTGTACATCATCCTGGTACATGTACATGTACATGTACATGTTCATGACTATTAGATGTTTCAAGCTATTGAATGATGTAATTCAATTATACTAAGGATCTGGAAGCTATATTACAGGTACCAAAAAGACTAAGGAACAGTCTTTGAAGGTTTTGTTGTATTGTTCTTACATGTTCTTCATTATACATCTAAAGAAAAAGTAAACAGTATTGCCAAATTAGGCGAGAATGCTTGAAAACTTAAAATTAGGACAAACCTTCGTGCAGGACACTTGTAGTTGTCTCTCCTAGTGTGCCGTGGTGCATCAGCATGAATTCTTGCCTCTGGCCAACCACAGAGCTCTTCACAGTCCCCCCCGGAAGTGAAAATGAACCGTCCCACTTCCGGATCCTCCCAGAATTCAGTCGTTTTCGACCAGTACTGGCCGAATAATCCATAGGGCGGGAACACTTGAAGTAGAATCTGCTGCAGTAATCCAAGGGTGGGATCCCCCACGGCACACTAGGAGAGACAACTACAAGTGTCCTGCACGAAGGTTTGTCCTAATTTTAAGTTGTCTCTCCTCTAAGTGTGGCGTGGTGCATCAGCATGATTTTGAAGCTGAGGCTAGTACTGCACTACCAAACCCTGAATGCTGAGATGGCTTGTTATAGAATTTCTCGAATGTAGAGAAATTAGACCAATTTGCTGCTTTCATAATCTCCTTTGCTGACACCCCGGCTTTGTAGGCCGTTGACGTCGCTGCACTCCTGACCGAATGCCCCGAGAACTCCTTGGTGTTTACACCAGCATCCGCAAGGACCATCTTTAACCACCGCGCCACTGTGGCCGATCCTACGGCGTGATGAGGTTTGACCAGTGCGCGGAATACACGTGTGTCCGAATCCGAACGAAACTGGGCTGTTCTCGACAAGTAAGCCCGCATATAGAACACAGGGCAAATTTCCTTTTGCTCGAATTTGGCTAAAAACAAACAATGTGAAGGTAGACCCGGTCGGGACGTCTTCGTGACTTTGTAAATCCCGAACGACAAACCATCCTTGACGGACTCCATGTGGGCGGTGTCCATTAGCGCCAAAGACTGCTCCCGTCCTGCTGATGTCAAAGCCACCAGCATCACTACCTTGAGTGTCAATTGCTTCGAACTAAGGCATTTAGCCGGTGACAATCTCTTAAGGAGCTTTAACACTACTGACACATCCCAAATAAAAGTATGCTTTGGTACCGGAGGTCGTAACTCAAAAATGCCCTTCATAAAACGAGTCACTAACGGGTGTGCCCCCAAGGGACTGCCCTCTACTGTAACGTGGGCTGAGGAGATAGCCGAACGGTAAACATTCAGTGTACGGTACTGTAACCCCTTGTTGAACATGTGCTTTAGAAACTGCAGTACCTTGCCTAAAGGTGCAGAAATGGGATCCAATCTCCTTGCACCGCACCAGCGTGCCCATCTTCGCCATACGGACGCGTAGAGACTGGTGGTCTTAGGCCTCCAGGAGGCAAGTAAGACCTTCGTAACCTCCTCCGAAAACTTGTACTGTCGATATTGACGCCGGAGACAGTCCACACGGCTAGCCTGAGCGTGCTGCCCAGAGGATGCGGCGATCCGTCCGTTGGCTGTGTGAGAAGGTTCTGATGTCTCGGCAACCGCAGCGGTGCTTGCATGCACATCTCGAGCAACATAGGGTACCACGTGGCCGTGTCCCAAACTGGTGCAATCAGATGCACTCTGACTTTGTCCATTTGGACTTTCAATAATACTCGGCCGATCAAGTTGAAAGGAGGAAACGCGTACAACACTTTCCACTGCTTCCAATCCTGGGCGAATGCGTCTGTCCCCACCGACCCTGGGTCGGGCTCCCATGAGACGTAACTCGGGAACTTCTTGTTCAGCCGTGACGCAAAGAGGTCCACTACACCCGCCGAACGGAGACCTGGGTACCTCATGAGAATGGCCTGAAAGACCTCGTGGGACAGCTGCCATTCCGTCGATCGAGCGAAGTTCCTCGATCTGTGGTCCGCTCTCGCGTTGTCGAGACCCGGTACAAACTCGGCGGACAAAAGGAGACTTCTCTCCACGCAGTAGCTCCACAGCTCGAGAGCAAGGGTCGACAGGGCTGGAGACCTCGTGCCGCCCCGGCGGTTGATATACGACACTACCGTCGAATTGTCGGATTTTATCCGGACTGAAACGTTGGTTTTGTCCTTGCAAAAGGACTTTACCGCTAACGTGGCCGCCAACATCTCGAGTTGGTTGATGTGACGATGTCCTTCCAGTGAGGACCACTCTCCGCCCGTGCTGGAACCGTTTGAGAAAGCGCCCCAGCCCCGCAGCGAGGCGTCGCTCTCTACCACCACATCGGTCTCCGGACAATGAATTGGACGATGATTGAAGTGTGGAAGGTTGTCTCTCCACCAGCGTAGGTCGCGGCGAGCATCGTCCGTCAACACCACTTGCGCCTGCCAGCTTCTGCTCGTTTGCTGCAAGGACGCAATCAGGAGCCTTTGAAGGCCACGGAAATGCAACGGTCCCAGGAGTACTGATATGGAAGCGGCTTGAAACTTCCCGATAACACTCGCTAGCTCCCTAGCTGTCAAACGGTCTGCCTGCAGTACTAACTCTGCTAATTGAGTCAAATCTTGTAACTTATCGTCTGGTAAGAACAGATACATATACACTGAGTCCAGTCCTGAACCCAAAAATATAATTCTTTGCGTAGGAACAAGAATTGATTTCCCTGCGTTAGGAATAAAGCCTACATGGACTAAGAAGTCTCTCGTTGTCAAGGCATCTTGTCTACAGCGTGCACTGTCACCTGCCATAACTAACATATCATCCAAATATACAATCAATCTTATACCTTTACGCCTCAAATGGGATACAATTACTTTCAATATCTTAGTGAACACCCTGGGTGCCGTGGAAACCCCGAAGGGTAAACAAACAAAGGAGTAGAACTTATTCTTCCACGCAAAAGAAAGGTATTTGTGATGACTAGGGTGTATTGCAACCGTAAAATACGCATCGGTCAAATCTATTTTGCAAAAATAGTCTCCTGGGCGAACTAGCTCCTTAACCAAACATAAATTTTCCATTTTGAACTTGGGTATGTTTAAACATTTGTTCAAAGGACGCAAATTAATGACCGGCCTAAGTCCACCGGATTTCTTAGGAACCGTGAAAAGTCTAGAAATAAACATATCCGGACTAAAGGAGACTTCTTGAATAGCACCCTTATCTAACATAGTTGCAACTTCAGTATCTAGTGCCAGCTCCTGCTCCGGAGACATGGCTCGTGTCCATGGGATGCTATCCTGAACGGGCAACGTCTGCTTGAATGTCAGCCTGTACCCCGGGCTTATCATGTCGAGAATGACAGAATCTGAGGTCAAGGTACGCCAAACTGGCAGAAAATGCTTCAAGCGCCCTCCATGAGGGAAGGGTTTTGACAAAGGGCGAGGTACAGGATGAGGCTCAAGCAGACGCTGGTACATTTCTGGCGAATCTAACAAAAAACTAGTACTTGAATTTCTTGTTGTCTCCAGAGTAGGAGCGGGAGTATTGCGCACCCCCCGGCCAGTTGAAGTTTTTCTTTGATCCGAACTGCCGGCCTCGGGAATTCTGGGGGCCGCGAAAATTACCACGGCCCCGCTGACTGGGTGTGCTATAACTCCCCCGCCCCCCTCGGGAAGACTGGTTAAACTTAGGTTTCAACGACTCCACTAAGGCCTTCCTACCAGCCACTATATCTTTGGCCTTAGCCGCTAAATCTGACCTGACTAGCTGTGTCGGATCATCAGGAATCAAAGTAAACAAAGACTTGGCGGATTCTTCAAACGAAACTTCTGCTAGTGATAAGCGACGCATATTCGATAACTGATCATTAGCTGCTCCTAACAGCCAAACAGCCGTAGCTGCACTATCCTTCATAATATGAAGATCAGACGCCGATATCTGGCTTTCATATTCTCCTACCATGTGCCAAAGGTTTAACACCGGTGCTGCCACATGAACTAGACTCTCCTGCAACTTATAGAGAGGCCTATCCGCTTTGATGCGAGCCTTACCTCTCGAGAAGTTTACCGACTTCAAGATGTCCGACGTAGCGGAATCCAAACTTGGCGCTGTCAAACTCTTCGGCGCGTTCGTGGGTAACAGATACTTTTTCCTCCAGAAAGTTACGTCCTCAGGTTTCCGCTTCTGCGGGGAGAAGTACTCGTCTGCGTACCCCGCAACGGACGAGCGTGCGGTCCACATTTTCTCCGGGTCGGCGGGTTCTCGCTGCCGTGGGACGAACGTGTCTGAACTTGCCGCCGAAGCCGAAGACTCGTCGCCACTACTGACGTCCAAACGCGGCCTCTTTGAACGACCCGTTTCAGCCTCTGACGGAGCGGCACTAGTCCGCCTTTTTGCACCGACCGAACCGGCGATAGAATGCAGAATATCTTTCATTCCTTTGAACTCTTCCGCCATAACTCCGACTGCGACGCGTAGGTTGTTTTGCTCCTGTTGTAGAACGTTAACACCGAGCGTATCTCGTAACTCTCCTAGATCCACGGGGAATTCCTGGACCCCCGGAATAACCGGGGAACTCCCACCGTCATGGTGGTGTTGTTGTCGCGGGGAAACCGGTTCTGGTGAACCGGCCTTTCCCAGAGCCGCTGGAATCCCGGAAATATCGCGAACGCCCCGAACCTCCGTGGGGAGGGGGGTTCCACGTGCGCGAGAGAGTGCCGCGTCGCCGCCATGAGGCGGGAGTGACTGAGACTTGAACCGCGGTGGAAGATCCTCCTGGCGCGGCCGTTTGTCACTCTTATGGGACTCACGAGAACGGGACTTACTAGACGAACTATGCGAGGACTTATGAGACTTGTGTCTCTTTTTATCACTACGTTCACTCATGTTAAAAGGGGACGAAAAACCAAAAAACTTGAAGAGCTATGAAATAGCGTGGCTATTTCGGCTTAAGCTTCGAAAACGACTGAATTCTGGGAGGATCCGGAAGTGGGACGGTTCATTTTCACTTCCGGGGGGGACTGTGAAGAGCTCTGTGGTTGGCCAGAGGCAAGAATTCATGCTGATGCACCACGCCACACTTAGAGGAGAGACAACTGTATGGTGTATGGCAGAAATGGTGGTGCATTATCTTAATTCAAACATACTTGCCAGACTAGTCTTTACCCAAAATACAATGTGACCTGGGCATATAGAATTTCAATGGTATAACACAAAAGAAGACTGCTGTTGAGAAAAGACATTATTGTATCTTTCAAAAAATGGCCAAGAATTATAAATATAAAGGGTGCTGGGTAAACAAGTAGTTGATGAGGCTAAAAGAAACTACAGTCACTGCATTTACCGGTTAGTAGATGTGAATGGCAGGAAAAAGACAGACCACTCTTACAGAGAGGAGTTAGTACTGGAGTCAGTGACACCCTTTTATTCAAAAGCTATACCTTGTTTAGTTGCTAGGTCGGTGTAACTGATTTGCACAGCTATTTCTGCAGAAGAACAGCAGAGGAATTAAACAGACAATTGTACAGAATGGTCCAACTCATACACCTGCTCACTTGAGGCACTACTAGCTTCATCATCATTATGAGAAGGAATACACATGGGCATGCATTTTTCTGTTTCATTGGGTTCCCATTTGGCTGATAATTTTATGTGTGCAAGAAGAAGAAAGGGAGTGTAAGACAGTATCTATAGCTCCACCAGCAAGTCTGTGGTGTCTACATACATTGTTGGTACAATTGTATGGACTCTTCAAGACTCTTCATGGAATCTTCAAGAATAGAACAGTTTGACTTGCCGTAAGACATGTTCACCTTCAGTGCAGCATCATACTCACAGCGTACATGATTGGCTGGTTTGTGCTCTACTACAACTCTCTACAGATATTACAATAGACTACAACATATTATCTTTCCCACTGCAAGTATACAACTACTGCATAATAGTTATGCATTATCTTCAAACATCCAAGGAATCCAAAACCACCCATCATACATGTATCACCTACCTGGAACTGCTGCAAAGAACTTGACAGCATCTCTGTGCCCGTGGAAGGACAGCTGGGCGTGAGCCATGGAGCAGTACGGGATGAAACTGCCAGGGGTCACCGTGTCGGAGTTGGCGTCGCTGTAGACCCTGATGACCCCGCCAGGACGACTGACGGACGCCGCGGCAGGAGGACCGGTGGGTTTGTTACCTTCAAGCACACATTGCATACCGGTATTACAACTTTTTAAAATTCTATTTCTTTTATAGTCATGATAATCTAGATTCTAAAGTTGGGACAGGCAAGTGCTTCATAAATGAGTCAATCCTGAGTGCCATACATGTACATAAAATTGATTACAGTTCAGAGTTATACTTATGATTATACCCTTGTTATTCATGCAATAAATACACTGTACATCTGGAACAACTATTTCCATGCTCTTTTGTGACTATAACATGACGTACTAGTTATGCAAAGTAGTTTTAATATTTTCATTCTGATTTCCATGTCAATTCATAGACATACATTATTGTCATGTAGTTTTCCAACAGAAAGCATGTGACTAAATTGCTAAGTACAATTACAAAATGTACATAACAAGCGGCACTGTAAATCTGGATATGCAAATCATCAACATTGGAATGAAAACTGCAAAAAGTAATACTGCATTTCAAAGCAAAGCCAGGGAGAAAAGCCAGCTGAATGATGAGCGGAATGGTTCCTAATCAGGGAACTTACTTGCCGGTATTGCAGGAGGGGCAGTGCTAACTGCAAGTAAATATAATTCAGAATCAGTGACACATGAAAGGAAAGGAAATCAGGAGAAAAAATGGGCTCCGCCCCTGAGGCCTCGCCAAAAAGGTGGGAAAGTCTGGACGAGTACAGGAATTGTGGACTTACTCTCTGTAAGAGGGATGGAGATGATGACACCGTTCCCTGTTCCCACCCACAATCTGTTACAGGAGATCAGCAGGGCTGTGATCCTGACAAAGGAGAAACCCAGCTTCCCAGTTCCTGTACAAACAATGATATTAAGCCATGATACATTACACACCTGGAGACATTATCATATATAAAACAGCATTCAATGGTAAGTTGAACTTGAAACGTAATTACACATGACATCATTTCACTTTTTAAAGGTTTTCTCTTACTGACAAAGGTATGAATGGGGAAACTTTCACTTCATATCATTTCAATGTACATGTATGGCTGTTCAAGTTATGGATATGCGGATTTAGTTGACATGCATGGAATATCCTCTCATAAAGTTCATTGCATGCCTGACAAATGTACATGTTTGAGTGTTTCAAGTTGACATTCAATGCAAAGATACAACTTTGTATGCAAAGTGTGGAATGGTCCTTATTGTTTCTTATGAGAGAGAAGACTTAATATCTTTTTTCAAATTTCACCGAAAATGCATCATTCTCCTATTGCTATGCAGAAGGTATCATCAGGATGGATGCAGTACAGACTTTATGATATTATCATATAATAGTAAATGTTTGCAGGGATTCAATTTCGCAGTAGGAAGAAAATGGAGTGTTTGTGGTGGTTTGTGTACACGTTTGAAACAATAGTAGCGCTACAGTCACGCAATGGAATGGCTTTTCACTGTGGTTCTAAGAGTAAAGAGTTCACCGCAAAAAACCTGGAGTTCGACATAAAACCACCACGACCATTTCTGCAATTACAGTAATAGCAATACCTTACCCAGCATCTTGCTGACGTATGGCTCTATGTCCACATCTTGCAGGTGCTGGTGTGTGTGTGCGTGGTACAGGCGCAGGGTGCTGTCCAGCCGGATGGACACCCACACCCCGTCACCCACCCACGCCAGCTGCCGCACCTGGCTTTCCTTCCTGGGGTGGGCGTCAAAGGTCTTCTGCAACAGCCAAGGGCAACACACTTCAGATCATACAAACTTGTACTAGTGACCATCTCTGCTTAAGGACCACCTCGCTACTGATATACACCTGTACCAGTGACGACCACCTGGCCATTGTGGCCACTCCTTATATATATAAAATGGTCCCTTAAATGATCTTTTCCATTAAATGTAAATGTACACCTTAGACTTGTAGGACAAAAGCAGATTTGATTGCTAAAGTCTGTCTGGGGCAGCTTAGTTTCTGAAACCTCTCATGGAATACAAAAACAATCTTGAGCAAGATTTTTCAACAACCATTTTTTCAGATATACAGAAATACTTTTTATGTTTTTATCAATTCATATAATTCTTTTTAATATACATTATAATTTAGCCTCTACCAATGCTCTCAGCAGATTACAATTCACTAATGAAGCTGTCATGTTGGCTGTGCCTCAATTCTTTGTGAAGAACTTGGAAGACTTTGGAAGAACATTATAATTCTATCAAAGGCCATTAATAGATACCCCCCTAAAAATAGACTGAATGTCATTGTCTTGCAATCTATGGCACAAACTTTGGATGCAATTGCTGCACAAAATTGAAGAATTACAAAATATACATATCAGCTGCACTGTTACATAATAAGGGCCCTGTTCTAGATTTGACTGGTATCGCAGTAGCCCACTGCCGGTACCATACCTCAATCTTGAGGGTCTTAGGCTGCACCACGTGGATCTTGTTACGATACCCGCACCAGACTTTGTCGTACACCACCACCATGCAGCGGATAGAGTGGTGTGGCTTCCCTAGGTCCAGCAGGTGGTAGTTGGTCAAGTCCCACTGACCATCTGCAAGATGAATGGTTATACAATGTAATGGCTGTCGATAATGAAAAGTTGAGTCAAAATCAGCAAAGAAAAGAATCAAACAACAGAGAAACTACAGGATAAACCAGTGTTTGGTAAGGTCATGTTTGTTTCCTACCTGCTGCTCTGTGGAAGACTGCCAGTGTTCCATCCGCCAACGCTACCAGAACACGACCTTTCAAATGACTGTAAAAAAAATTACTGTAAATTCATTTAAGTTTCCTGCACCTTAATTTCACAACACTGCAATGAAGTGAGAAGTTGCAGTATGTTTGAGTTTGTTGTCGAAATAATCATAGTGGCAACACGATGGAAATGTCAGCACCTATTTGCAGATGTGATGAGTGTACAGTGGAGAAGTCATCATGAAAATCACAAAACTCTTAGAAATATCATAAAAGTTTCAAGATTTGTAGTATTTTCTATCTATCATCAACTTCCATGAAAGAGTATCTATACTAAAGCTCGGGTAGACAATTTTTAGAATCCTCTATAAAAAATGGCAAATTTTTTGTACACATTGCACAATGTATAGACAATGAAGAGGTTGAAACTGCTTATAATAATCACAATTTAGGTTTATCAATTTCTTTTCTTACTTTCACAAATGTCATAACATCACAGTCTGTACTAGTTCACTTTCTAGAATAATGCATTACCTCTATATGGTTTCACTAGGTAGAAGAGTGCACACTTACACTATGCTGAGTACAGAGTCCTTCAGTTTAATGGAATGCAGGCATTTTCTCCACTGCGCCACAGATGAGTGAACATACAGACTGTAAAGGGAATACATCATAATAATTAATATGCTGTCAAGTTTACAAAATACCAAATATAACATCAATGACAATAATCATGATTTTGTAAAATTCTTGCATCTTATTTCAAAACATTGGTTACGTAAATCATGTACAGAATTTCCATAGCTAGTTGCACTTCTACAACAAGCATAAAACATGCATGACATAAACCATAGGTGAAGCAATGGACTTTCCTTTCCCCTTGAAAGTAAAATTACAAATGTATACTTTTGAAATGGACATGTACTTGTACTACATGTCATTATCAGTGGCAATATTCACATACAGGTACTGTGGCTGCCTACATTGTAATAGCCTTCTAGCAGGACAGTGAGAGTATTATATTGCACAGACATGCATAGGTACATGCATAGCTTGAAAATACTTCTGCAATAACTTTAAGCACAAGAGACTATGATAGGAAATTTTGGTCAGCGGCCGTACCATCCATTCTGTGCCCCGAGCCACATGGTGGGGAGAACACTGCTCATCTTGGCCACCTCTGCACCGGGCAGGCTGACTCCCTCCGGTATGGAGGCCATGCCATCCTTAAACAGGGAGTTGGGGTCTTTAATAAGGGTGTCTCGTGGGACGGGGGCGCTTTGTGTGAGAGGCACAGCTGTGTATTCTGGGCCATCTCCACCTGCTGTGGCACCCAGGGGGTCTGCAAACTCATCTGGAACACAACAGTAATCTCATTAACACTCAGAAATGAAACAAAATTATGAGTACCAAAAGATGAAAATAAAATCTATAGTCAACAGTTTCATTATTTTTTGACATATTCAAACACACAAGTTGTTACAATTCTACAGAATAAAATGGAGGCATTGAATAGGCAAGTCTTTTGGCTGTGTCTTAAAAAAGAAAATGAGATTAAGGTATTGAATCTAAGAATCCTTCAAAAAGCTGAAAGGCAAAATGTTGCATAATAATTGAAGTGAAAAACAAGCCTGATTGCTGTGCTTCATTCTATACATCAAATGGGACTGAAAGTGTGACCTTTAACCCTCACCCAATTCCCCGGGTCCAGCCTCCTCCTCCACCTCAGGCTCCCCATCCTCCTCACCCTGCTCCTCCTCCTTCTCCTCCTGCTCCGGAGTCACCCCCTCCACCTTAACCTTCACCACCTTCTCTCCTAGCACTGAGGGGGCCTGCTCCTGGGCTGGTGTGGGGATTTCTGTGGCTTCCTTTGCTATCTCTACAGGGCTCTCTACATCTTTGGTTCCTATGTGATAGCAAGTCTCCATTAACTCTAAGATACAGTCCAAGATGGCGGCGATAGAGTGACGTGAGTCGGGCAGCTCCGAGAGTTTGTTACCTGTCCGAGCTTCTAAAGTGTGCAGGCGGTCCTCATTTTTTGGAAACAGTATTTCTGCTACGTCTAGACTTCACTGCTGAATGGGCAAAAGGAATAGAGGGTCTACCGGCTCCAGTGCTGGTGAAACCAGCCCGTCTCAGAAAAAAACCCCTCCCAAGACCCCAAAAATGGCGGCTAAGGAAATCGACGCTGATACAGTATGCGAGGTGAGTCTGAAATCCCTCTCACCAGAGCTACAGGCACTTGCTCAAATCATCCTGTCACAAGTTAAAAAGACTGTCGTAGCGGAATTCAACTCTATGGGGGACAAACTTTCGTCACAAATACGTTCTCTGGATACAAAACTGGAAAATCTGACTACCGATGTGAACGCAATGCGGGATCGGGTGCGTGAGCTGGAGTCCGCCGCGGAGTTCCAGGAGAGTGAGGTGAAGCGACTGAGTGACTCCCTTCAGGAGGAACGTCGTGACAGAGCGAAAGCGGTTCTTTTGAGCGAGAGATACTCTATGAAAGCTGATGTGATCATAAGGGGCATCCCGTGTAGTAAGGAGGAAGACTGTTTTCAAGTATTCACAGGCTTCCTAGTCAACGAACTGGGGTTCGATTCGAGTATTGCGAATGCTATGCCTATCGTCGCCGTTCACCGGCTTGCAAAGCCATCATCTTCCAAGCCAGACCCACCTTTGCTTGTTCGTTTTGTCAGCTACCATGACAAGGATCGTGTGTTACAAGCTGGCCGTAATATGCGTGTTAGAAACAAGTTCGTGGTGCATGAACATTTGCCGCCCCCCCTACAGGCTGCACGGTCTAAACTGATACCAGATAGGAATGCGGAAGTGGACAAGGCCAGGCGCAGCAACATGAAAGTCAACGCTTCAATCAGGGTGCCTCCCAAAAGTACTTTTGCTGTGTTGTTAGTCAACGGGATGGAGAAAAAACGTGTGGATGCGCTAGATCTTATCCTGTCTTCGTAGAATGAACTTGAATGACTCAACATGATTGATTTAGCCCACCTGATGAACCATGCATGAGCAATGTCTTCTGGACGGCGGAGACGAATTTGCATTAAAATGTTGTTATCTCCACAAAGTGTGTCTGAAGAATTTTTGACAGGTGTAAAACAGTGTTTCTTGGCCATAGGGGCTGATTTGTTATTATTGTCCTTCGTTCTCATGTCACGCTGTGACTGATTTGTGTTAAGTTATATCTTTGATTTATTTCTGTTCTGATTCCGTTCATGTCCAATGATTCTGACATTAACATACAGGATTAAATACTTATTCTGTTTAGTTTGCATGGGAATGGAAATGATATTGTTTTTGACCCGAATAGTTATTTTTGTTGTGCTTGTTATTGACATTTTGCTCCTCTGGACTTAAAACGATTAATTATAATGGAGCGAATGCCCAGATACCACCGGAAAAAGAAAATGATCTTGGATTCTCAGTTGTATACCATTATGTATATTCTTTTGTTATACAGGGTAGCTGATACCCTGTCTGTCTGTCTGTTTATTTTTTGGTGTTATTATGAAGACCTCCCTTTTGTAGTATTCATGGCCACCCTTAATAAGTTTTATGTTATGGTTATTTCTCTTTTGACTTATACTGATTTAATTCCTACTGATGTTCCAGCTATAATTAATTCAACTCAAGCCGATATGTATCATTTCTTACATGGCTTTTGTTTGATTCATATTGATTTTATATCATCTACTATAGCTACCAACTCTAAGCTAACACAAGTTATGTCTCATGATTTTGTTGTTACTTCCTTGATTATTACTGAATTGGTTCCTGTTATTTTGGCAACCACTGTTGAACTGAACACTAATTTATGTTGGCACTTTATTGTTTCTACTTAATCGATATTGATATTGAGTTCATTTTTGTTATAAAGCTAACTCGATTTCTGGTTCGTGACGTTACCCTTCATCTCGTTCACATTGAGTTCATAGCGGTTGCTATGGTAACCATGACTGAGCTAACACCAGTTATGATTTTTGTTCATATTGCCTCTTATTGCGCGATTTATGGTTACAAATTTATGATTTTGCAATTGAGTTCACTTGAATCATTGTATGAATTGTTCTGTTATTTTGTTACTATTATCTTTATTCTGATTCATTTTCATTGCTTTACATTTTTATGTTTATGTTTGATGGTTCCCCAAGTTTATTTTACTTATAGTTATGTACCAGCAGTATCACCTGAGAGAATCCTGTGCTCCGATGACCTGACCCAGCTTTCCTCTCCGAGAAGTTTTAACTCCCAGAGAATATCATCAACATGTCTAAGGTAGAGTGTCGGATTTCTAGTTACAATTGTAATGGGCTGGGGGATTTTCACAAGCGAATGGGACTTTTTACCTGGTTAAGTGACAAACCTTACCACTTATATTGTATACAAGAAACACATACAACTGTAAGTGATGAAAAAAGATGGCAGAACGAATGGGGTGGACAAATATATTTCTCCCATGGTACTTCAAATCAAAGAGGGGTTGCTATTTTGATAAAGAGTAGCGCCAGCGTTCAGGTTAATCAGGTTAAAACGGATGAAAGTGGACGGTGGATTGTGTTAGACATCGAGGTAGATAATTTACATTTCTGTCTTGTGAACTTATATGCTCCAAATGATGACTGTCCGTCCTTTTTTAAGGAATTAGAAGAAGCTATAGATACATTTGAGATTAGTAATGAACATTTAGTTGTGGTGGGAGATTTTAATACAGTGCAGAATTCAGCCATGGATAGATCAGGTGCTCGACTTCGAAATTATCACCCGAACGCACTAGAAGCTATTTCGGAGCTAAAAGGAAAATTCGACTTGCATGATGTGTGGCGTTTTAGAAACCCTAATGTTGTTCGGTATACATGGCGCCGGGGGCTCTACGCTAGTAGGCTAGATTATTTTCTGATATCCTTTTCATTATTAAACAGAGTTACTAAGTGTTCTATTGCAGACAAATTTAGATCTGATCACAATTTAATCACCTTGTCTTTTGTTACGGCGGATTTCCCACGAGGGCCTGGCTACTGGCAATTTAATCAATCCCTTCTTGATGACAAACTTTTTCTTGTACAGACCAAACAAATTATGTCAGAATTTTTTAAAAATAACGTCAACACCGCAAATCCTCAAATTGTCTGGGATACGGCAAAGTGCTTTTTTCGTGGTCACTGTATTAAATTTAGTAGCTGGAGGAAAAAACAATACCTGATGAAAGAAAAAGAACTGATTGACGAAATTAATATGTTGCAGAGTCAAATTGATAGTGTCGCCTCTCCCCCACCCGCCCAACTAGATGAATTAATTTATAAACAAAATTTATTAGAATCTTTATATAATGAACGTCTTAATGGTATCTTGTTAAGGTCAAAATCACGTTGGATGGAGCTGGGGGAAAAGTGCACTAAATATTTTATAAATCTAATCCACCGTAATTATACAAGAAAAAATATACAACGACTCAAAAGGCCCTCTGGGGAGGTAATTTCTAACCCTAAAGATATTCTTTCTGATCAGGTTAATTTTTATTCTGAACTGTACTCTTTTGAAGATATTCCAATGCCTCTTTCTGATGTAAATTGTGATGGTTTTTTCCCCGATGACTATGGTAAACGTTTATCAGATGAGCAACAGCAACTTTGTGAAGGTCTAATAACCGAAGAAGAATTGAAAAATGCAATACATTCATTTCAGGCTGGGAAATCACCAGGGATTGATGGAATACCTATAGAAGTCTATAAGATTTTTTTTGATGTCTTTAAAAAACCAATGTTAACATGTTTTAATTATTCATTTGGTAATGGATGTCTCTCAGAAACTCAAAGAAAAGGACTTATTTCATTGCTACTCAAAAAAGACAGTAAAGGTATAGACAAGGACCCAACTGCCATGGGGAATTGGCGCCCCCTTACCCTTTTAGGTTGTGACACAAGAATACTTTCCAAATGCATATCTTTGAGAATCAAACATGTAATTACGGACATAATTGAACAGGATCAGACAGGGTTTATTAAGGATAGGTATATAGGCGACAATATTAGAAGACTAATAGACACAATAGAACATTACGATCAAGAGAGTAAACCTGGGTTAATATTTGTAGCTGATTTTAAGAAAGCATTTGATACGTTAAGGTGGGATTTTATGTTTAAAGCTTTAGAATTTTTCAATTTTGGTCCACAGTTAATTACATGGGTAAAGGTCTTATATGAAAAAACAACGAGTTGCGTCATAAACAGCGGTTATATTTCAGACCCCTTCATTTTAAGTCGCGGAGTTCGCCAAGGATGTCCATTGTCCCCATATCTTTTTCTCATGGCGGTTGAGATTCTTGCTATTAAGATTAGATCTAATCCTTCTATTCGGGGCTTAAAGATATATGAAAAGATTACAAAGATATCGCAGTACGCCGACGATTCAAATTTTCCATTCGAACCAAAGCTAGAATCATTTTATGCCTTGTTGTCTGATTTAGAGCGTTTTTCCAATATCTCAGGTCTTTCTTTGAATGTAGATAAATGCAAAATATTACGATTAGGTCCCTTAAAATCCTCGAATTTTCGTTTACCCACTCATCTACCGATACAGTGGGTTGACGGGGATGTTGACCTACTGGGTATCAATATTCCCGTTGATTTAAATTTAATTACAAGTGTCAATTTCGAACCCCGATTGGAGAGATTAGATAGACTATTGCGACCTATGAAGAATAAATATCTGTCCCTGTATGGTAAAATTGTTATTATTAACACTTTGGTGGTTCCCCAATATACAAATCTATTTCAAGTCTTACCATCCCCTAACGATTCCTTTTTCAAAGTATATGAAAAGAAGATATTTTCTTTTATTTGGGACAACGGTCCTGAACGAGTTGCACGGAGGGTTTTATACAATACATCGGAAAATGGAGGACTAAACTTAAAAAACTTACGCGCGTTCAACACTTCTATAAAAGCTTCATGGGTACCTAAACTTTATTCTCATCCCGAATGGTTTTCCTCCTGGGTAACAGTCTTCCATCCTCAACTTAATCATAGTTTATTTCCTTTTTACCAGCTGTCCTCGGTGATAAACCTTTGTTTAAAAGGATTTTTTTCTGAAGTTTTTATGTCCTGGTTTCAATTTCAGTACGTAGAGCCCACGACGCCGGCAAATATACGACAACAAGTAATTTGTTTAAACTCTAATATTATTATTGATGGTAAAACTGTTTGTTTGACAGCTTTTATGAATAGGAATATATATTTCATAAATGACTTGCTGTCCCCGGACGGCAATTTTATGTCTTATGATGAATTCAGTACAAATTTCCCAAATGCTTGTGACCAACATAGATATCTACAGCTTATTTCAGCTATTCCCGGTAAATGGAAAAAACTACTTAGTACTGAGAAGCGTAAAGACCTTGTGTGTCTGCCCTTTCAAAAAAATTATAAATGGTTACGAAATATAAAAATCAATAAAAGCATGTATATCTACTTTCTTACGTCCATGAACGAGGTCAGCCTTGCACACAATACTAGACTTTCTTGGTTCTATTATTTTGACAAACCTATACCATGGCGAGATGTATTTACAAACTTATATAGATGTACTATTGATCCAAGTACTAGATATTTTCAATACCGATTAATTAATAAATTTTTACCTTGTAACAAAATTCTATATATATGGAAATTAATAGACTCTAGCTCTTGTTCTTTCTGTCATGACGATGTAGAATCCTATATTCATATTTTCTGGGAGTGTCCGCATGTAGTATCATTTTGGAACGATGTAAAAAATTGGTTGAAAGTAGAAACTTCTATAGAGTGCTACCTAAATTCCTTTATTATCATATTTGGAGATACATGTAACGATGCGCCCCCCCTGAAAAATCTGATTATTTTGTTAGGTAAAGTTTTTATCTTCCGGTGTAGACGCTTAAAAATAATAAACTTCCAGGCCTTTAAAAGACTAATATCTACTTTTGAAAAAACTGAACGTCTCATTGCATCTCGGAGAGGGAAGCTGGAGAAGCATCGGGGTAAGTGGGGAACTTTGTGTTTAATTTGATTTTGAAATGTAGAAATAATCATGAAAGAATATAGAAATGACATGATAATGATATTTGATTACCATACTGAAATGATTATGCGAGTAATGATACAATGCTTATATGAAAAGATGATATGTAATGTGATAAAATGATATGTAATGACTTGATAACCAATATGAATAACGTTAGTAATGACATAATAATAATCATATTATATGAGTTTTAGTTTACAATGTGGCTGTTAGACTTGGATAGGTCAATATTTAAGGGAGGTTCTTCATTTTCTGTTGTGTGATTGTTATATTTATCAGTGAAAATATAATAAAGAACAATAAAGAAAAAAAAAAAAAAAAACTCTAAGATACTCTCGACTCCACCTCTGAGGCTTTGCCAAAAAACTTTGCCAAACCTTGTTTTTGAACCACATTAAGGTAAATTTTCTTCTCATTCATTAGCATTTGATAACAAACACAACATTAATGCTCTTACCACATGACAGTGAGTAATTTGTTTTGTTGCACCTTTAAGTTTATAACAAACGAGTAGATGTGAATTTCTGACCTGGAGCTTTTCCGTTCTGACTTGGTGGAACCGCTCCAGTGGCACAGCCCACAACAGTGATGCCACCGATGCCAGACTCACTGCTGGCATCTGACTTGTTAGTTTCCGTGGAGTCTGCATCCACGACAACATTCCCTTTGATGACAAAGTCCTCTGGGGGATAGTCATCCTCCATCGCACCTAACACAAGCAACAAACAGCTACTGAGCAGGGTTCACACCTGACATAATGTGACTAAGTGCAGGGTAGAGTTTTGCTCATATTTCTAATGTCTACCTGCACCTTACTTGCACCAATCTATTTACTGGGTGTATACATGTGGATTCTTGTTTGATGTACATGTACTGATGGCAACTATCTGTGAAATGCACTGAAAAGGCTCATAAAAGCTTCGAAATCAGAAGAGAAAAACAGAATGATTCCCCTATCCTATATAAAATCTTTGTACTCATGTGACAATGACATGAGAACTGTCCATAATACTGGAAAACTAAAACCTGAAAGTTACCAGGTAAATTTGAATATGAATATCAGGGTAGAGACTCGGATCTAGTAGAATCAGCGATTCTGCCGGCTGAGATCCTGAACAGAGTTTCTGGCGACAGAGATCAGGATCTCTGCCCCATCATGCAGTAGATATCAGGATCGGTGTCTCTGTTGACAGACACTCCGATCAGGATCTCTGCCAGCAAAATCGGCAATTCTACCAGATTGGAATCTCTACCCTGACATATACATTATGTAATTATACAGTCACTTAATCAAGACATTTGCACATTGCAAATCTATAGGTCTGACTTCTTCATGTTCAACAAACCAGCATGGTGGTTATGATATCACATACAAACACCCAAGCTATACACACAAACATATCCTCACCTGGCACACTGGCTATGCAGAGCAGGTGAGAGGAGCAGACCGAGAATGTGTCCAGGATCTCCTGTGGGTTGTTAGCATCAATGACAGTGACCTTACTGGTGGCGTGTGTACTGGTGCAGATCCACACCATAGACGACATGTTTTCTGTCGTTGGCAGCAGCTTTTCTCGCTCCTGTACACAACAGGATGAATTTGAAATGTTAACACTTGTCTTATCAGTAAAAGAAGAGTTCTATCTATGTGTATGTTTCTACTTAATAGTTTATCAATACAATATGCTAATGCAATCGAACCTGTCTATAGTGTATAAATTTGAAGAACATGGACAGGTGGTCACTATAAATGCTTGGGTCAATGGAAATAATAATCTATAGCTAGGGCACCACCAGAACTAGGCCATAACAAGCAAGTTATCCTTATGCATAGGTGATGAACTATAGGTTTGACTGCACTTCCAAAAACATGGACATTTGGAGGACATTTTTACTTCAAGAAATGGGATTACGATAGCATTTTGTACAAGTGGTTATCAAAATAAAGAAAGAAAAGAAGAAAGAAAAGTTTTAACATCATTCCCTTCTTACCAATCTTAAATAAGAATGTGAATATCACCTTAAGTTCAGCATCCAGCTTGTCAATGCTTGTCTGAGAGCCCCGCTTCTTGCCTTCCTCATCAGGCAGGCTGTCTGAGTAGAACACACTGGCGCCGACGATGGACCCTCCATCTCGAGTCTTCCCTCCGGATAGATTCACTCCGGCAGCACACCAGATCTAGGGGAGAGGAGAACTGTTACACAACCTCACTAGAGCAAATCAAATACACTCAATCTTTTCTTCAAGATAATTTAGGCTCCATCACTGAGGTGTCGCCAATTTTTTTCCAGAAAAATCATTGTGCAGTAAACAAATCAAGCTAGAAAGATACACATGCCAACCAATGAGGAACCCGTGATTTAGAATGTAAAAATTAGTATCAAAGACCTTTTGGTAAAAGCCCATGGCAAAATTCTTTCCTCTCAATATAAAGTAAAGTAAATCTATATTCATGCACACATGCATTGAAAGAAAAAAAGAATTGTCAAGTATTAATTCAAAGTACAAAGTTTGATGTACTTAGTAATACCTTCATGCCTGGCTCTTTCTCCAGCAGGGGTCGACAGTAAACGGGGACTGGGACGGACACGACACAGTTCCGGGACGACTCGGTCATGGATGGACCCTTGAACTTGGCGGGCAGGCTCCAGCCGTAAGCCTGCATGCGCCCGTCGTCCTTCCTGACGTGGGCTCGGACACGTTTGTACTGCTCCTGCTTCTCTCGTCGCTTCCTCTCAATTTCACTGAGGTTGCTACAAAATATTCAACAATATTGTCGTTTCATTTAGTACAACTAAGACTCTGTTAATCAGTTGGTAAAAACTTCTTAAATTTAGAATATCTTGTATATGTATCTACATTGTACACACCTCAAACTTTTACAAGATTTTGTGACTGTCTATCTGCATTCTTCTTCAGAATTCATACTACCGATCACCTAGCTCACGTGATTTTAAGGAGATGCGACGTTAGCAGTTGGTTTTTAGGAAATCAATACGGCTTGCTGTCTCTGCTGAGTGATGGTTGGAGTGCCCTGATGTAGCTGGATCTTCCCAGTAGTGTGTTGACTACCAACTTTTCATGCTGATTTATCTTTTACCATGTATAAAACTAGAATGACAAGTTGTGCAATAATTCAGATAATCACATTAATGAAAATGCAAGGATTTTGCCCCTACCTGTCTTCTGCGAGGAAGTTGAAGGCCTTGGATTTGTCCCCCATCCCGGAGAACGTGCTACTGCGAACACGGTCAGGGTTTCCGGCAGGCTGGACTTGAGAGGCTGGTGCGTTGTAGCGCACATTCACTGGTGGGTAGGACTTTTTGCTGGCTGTACTTGAACTAGACGATGAGCTAAATAGGTTGCTAAAACTGGAAGAAAGTTATGGAACAATGTAAATATGTGTTGTGTGCAGTAGATGTAGAATTTAGCAGACTTGAATAATAAAACCTTTTACAGATGATATACACAAAATATATGTACTTACAACTTCCATATGGAGGACTTGTTCTTCTTAGCAGCAAGTTCTGGGTTTTCTCTCGAAGCCCTATAAATTAGAAGCAATGAGTTAACTGCCTGGAATACACAGTGAATACTGGATTGACAAGAGAGAGCCTTAAGATACTTTACAATTATATAAGCTGGTGTTACGTCGAAGGGCAGTTATACTGGCTATACAGATACAGATACATAAAAAATGCATGTAGAAATCTTACTCTATCAGTCACTGCTTGGCTCCACCCCTGAGGTGTTGCCAAAAATGCCCATGAGGTCATCACCTCCCAGTCAGCACTTGCCTACCTTATCATCTCGGTCCATCTGACGGCCTCCTGTAGCTCCATGAGTCGTTCCTTGTACTGGTTCCGCTCCATCAGGACTCGCGCCATCTCCACTCGTGTGAAACGCTTCCTCTGTGCCATGGGCACGTCATCCTGCACGGGAAACAATGCGGTTATCCTAAATCTTGACATGTTTGTGGTGATTTTATTTTCGCCGTGACTTCTCCATCGTGAATCAATTACACTGCAAATTTGGAACGTAAGATGATTCTGCCTGCTACATGTACAATGTACATGATAAACACAAAACACATGACCTGTGCTTTTAAATCTAGTCATACCAGTGCACAACATGTTGGACTATGAATTGATATGCAAATAAAAATATGCATATCAATTCATAGTTCGTGGTTATAAACCTGCTGTTCAACTGATCTTGCTCACAGTCACTAACGAAAAGTAGTGGATGCTACTTGAAACGTCTGACCGTTTCCAAAATCATATCCAGTTGTTTGAGTAATTGCTTTTTTGGCGAATCTTATTACCTGGATGTCTAATCTTCATCGACGTAACTGTATCTGACATAAAGAATCTTAGATAGGTGTGAAATACACAGAAATGACTTACATCTTCATCATGTGGGCCCTTCTTCATCTCTTCTACTTCTGCTCTAGCCCTGGTTGGGAAAAAAGAAAATCGTTACTTGAAACATATTCTGCCAAATGTTTTAGTCTACACTTAACAACCAAAAATGAATGCTTTTACAGTATTTTACGCTTCTGATGGTCGGAAGAGATTGTATAAGCCTTAAGCTATATACAAGACCTACTTTCGTAGCTCCTCCTCGAGGTCGTTGACCTTCAGCTTTAGTCTCTGCTTGGAGGTTTGCAAAGCTGAAACCTCATTTTGTAACATCTCTGCCTCACTGTAAGGGGAGAGACAATCATCCGATCTTATTGCAGTATATGAACACAACAGAGATTTGTCACACTGCAAGTTTTATATCTGTCTTTCTTCAATTTGGGAAATGCAAAATATTCCACCAATTGGCTGAGATATTCATACAGTATGAAGGATACACGTATAGATCATTCAATTCTTAAAGGGATTTTAAGCAATTTGAAAGCCTTTCCATCTCAAGTCTTAGGCAGTTACATATCAACTACTGTCCCAAGACTGTCCCCAATTTTCTATCGTATCTGACGGCTACATGTAGGTGGAATAAATGCCCTTACCTGGTCAGCTCGTCTACTTTGGCTATAAGATCATCCTTCACTATGTTCAAGGCATTCCTGGTAACAACAAAAGGGAGAATTAGTGTGAAGATCTAAAGGAAAATTGTTAGAAAACTTACATTAAAAACAAGGCACAGCAGTATACTAGCAAGCATAGCAACATTGCTTGACTTATATTATTGACTGGTGCATGATCTTTTTATGACAATTAATATGTGTTGAATATTGCTTCAACAATGGATGCAAAAACATCCATGACTTATTAATCTATTGCTGGTAGTATACATAAAAGAATGTAACAAATGATCATGAAAATATGATCTCCAGTAAAAAGCCAAAAAAGTTATTGCACCAAAAGGAAATGACACAATGAAAATGAATTTTGCTAACTTAGGCTGCTAACACAGGATAACAAGGAGGAACTAACTTCGTCTCCAACAGCTGTGTGTTCTCTGCAATCAGGTTCTCCACTTCCTTCCCCATACCTGTCCAGACAACAACAATCGGTTATTTGATAAACTGTACAACAGTCAGCAATGTCAGCCCATCTAACAAAACCTGGACTTTCCATGGATGATGAAGTCTTCTGACTCAGTGTATAACTAAGACCACAATCACCAATTTAACTTGTTGGTTCTCAGATTTTCAACAGGGACTGATGGAAAGGTTTGTACCATGATACACAAAACCTTCAGGGAGTGAATACAGAATACAGGATTGAAGTTTTCCCCAGGCCCTCCAAAACAGCTACATTATTATACAGATCTTTGTTAAGGAACTAAACAAACAATTGTTCATAAAGGTCATTCATTTGGCAACTTAATAGACAGATGTCTATCTACTAAGTTGCCAAATGAGTGACTTTTTTTAACAATTGTTTGTCTAGTTCCCTATCACTTCCTGCTAGCGGCCTTGTTCTATTTCTTACTTTTTCTAAAGTCAAAACATTTTGTTAGACAACAAGGAAGGATGGCATTGGTGTGCTGAAAATGGTTGGAGGCTGTAGGCAGCACTGTCCTCATGGCTTCCCACATGTATAACAATGAATCATATCAGGACACACTGAGTATCAATTGTTACCACAGGGGTGAGATAACTGCATTATGTTAAGGATCAGGTACTGGAACAATGTTAATCCTATAATGAACACACACAGGGCTTACCAAAGAAGGAGTCACTGACTGTTAGTAGTCCAGGAGTAAGCATTTAGAAGGTGGAAAGACAGCATGTTTTAGATACAAGACAGTACATACATGTATTTGTACATGAGCACTGTAGACTGCGGTTACCATACATAGCAGGGTGTATCAAACACAAAACAAATATGTGTGCAACAAATTAAATCAAAAACAACAGAAAATGGAGGAATGAAACTGAAAAGTGTAAACAGAAGTGGTAAAATGTGTGTTAGTCCTACCATCGGAGTAGTCACTTAGGGTATCATTAATCCAGCACACTGGGGTCCAACATAACAGGCGCAGGGTTAAACACGGTACAAATAAAGAAGGTTTACAAAAAGGGGGGTTTACATTTACATCAACTCTCATAATTCTGCCGTTAACTCAAGATTTCCACATTTAAAAAAAATGTTATTGTGGCCTTAAGAATGTCTTGAACACCTAGATATTTGAATTATGCATATTACCATGAATATTGATGCTGCCTTACCTACGTTAGATCTCTTGAACTACATTTTTGTTTTAATGTGACAGTCTTAGGGTACCCGGCAGGATTACAAGTGCTGACAGGGACAGCCTAGTCATTAAATTAAGAACAGCAAGGTAAAGATGAGGGGATAAGAACATCTGACACTAACACTATACTGTCATACAGCAACACCATGAAAAAACTTTATCCCATTGATCTTGTAGGTCTTTTTTCTTAGCTGTGCATTAGTCAAGGCGTGGAATATGCATGTCAGCCACAGCAAAAGACATACTTCTACATGTAGGCAAACAGTAGACTACTAATACTATGGATACAACAAACTTAAGGTATAATACAGAACCAAGATGAGTGATTATGGAAAGATTTTCTTAGCCAACTCCTATTCAAATTGTCCAGTTACTCCTTTAACAGGCAAATAATTACAACTGGCATTAGGTGTCAACTTAAATAAACTCAGGGGAAGTCAAGTCAATGTCAACAATCAGACATGCAATTATAAAAAAACCTTAATAGTGATGTTTACTTTTTTAAAATTTATGGTGACTTTAATACCATTGATTGTTGCATGATAAACTTGATGGTGGGTGGAGCAGGTTGGGGGTGGTAAATGTATCCTCTACAATCATTGAATTTGTTATTCTTTTAGTCTGAAGAAATTTAGCGTTAATCTTCTCTACATGTATAACAATTGTATCCACATTGTGCCTGCCTCACACCAACATCAGGATTCTGCCTGCAACTCTGAACAAGAGTGCTTTATTTTCTGTCTTCTCTTTTATTTTGCTGTCATTCTACTTTCTTATTTCATGCTGTGCACCCCTATTTTGTTCTTTTTGCACCTACATGTTGCCTTTTAGGAAAGGCACAACTATTCCTGAAAATGAATTTTGAGCCCTGCATATAGTTATGTTTTAAAGAAAAACAGAAAAAGGCATTATTGTTCTTTAATGTACTAACCAGAAAGAGAGTATTCACTTGGGTCAATAGACCTGAGAGATCCTTTGGAAGCAGTGAAGGAGACAGTGAAGTGTATTAGGACAGGAGGAGATGAGGAATTGCAGTGAACAGGAATGTAAAAATCAATATCAAAACAATGGAGTATATAGTACTGTGAAGTTAGGATATTATAGACAGAAGAAAGTCAATTTCTTGTAAGGGACTATGTAGCACAAACCTCATTGCTGTAGTGTATATATACACAATTGTGTACAATAATTACTGCAAACTCTATAAATTATTGCAAACTCTACAATTACATGTATGTAGTGTTTAATTTCCTGGATAGTGTATTCTGCAACTGCAGAATAACCATACAAATGCATATTCAAATAGAATTGTAAAAATCATTATGTCAAACTCTCTTATAATACAACTACCCTTCTTTCACTGACTGTACTGTATTAACGTCAACTACAGATGCAAAAGTTAGCAGACAGAATCCTTGCGTTCCTGAATATTCATACATTTCCTTTCCACATTCTAAGATTCCCTTCTTACCCTTTTATACACAATTTAAGTACACTGCATCTCTGTGTCACTATTGCAACAACTTGTGAGCTTGACATGTTGTCTAGTTTATATCATTAAAGGTTACAAACTTGCTATGGATGAACACAAAGGTAGACAAAAGCATTACTTTAAATGCAGAAATGTTTGTGGTGGTTTTATGTTCGCGGTTTTCGCGGCAACCGTTTCACCGCGAATTAAAAACCACCGCGAACATTTTTGCACAATACTGTAGCACTATGTGACAATAGCATTGTCGCAAAATTAAAACCACCGTGAACACTCCATTTTCCCCTTAGTGCGAGATAAAAACCACACAAACTTAAATGCATTTACAGTATCTCGTGTGCTGTTTGTGGTCAATTAAAGATATTGAAAAATAAAAATGTTGGGTATGATGGCAAGATGGCATTTCAAAACTGGAGCCTGTAATCGTAAATGTGCACTGGTAATTAAAGTTTTAAAACATTTAAATCTTCCAGAGCCAAACAACTGATATCGTTCAGAGTAGTGGCTGGTGGACATTGCCATTTCAAAGGTGGACCCTAAAAAATCTCAAAGAATTGTTATTGTTCCGAGTGAAAGTGCCCTGTACCCTTACCTGTAATGTCTGCCCCTTCGTCCATCTCTCCCAGTGCTTCGGAGTCCTGGGTCGTCAACTCTTGGAACAGGGAGTCCTGGTTTGCCTTAAGGGGGGTGCTGTGGGTACAAGTGATAAACAAAGGGCGTTATGACTAAAGAAGAAACATTGTAGTTAACTGGAATTCAAACCCCTGATTGGCATATTTGGCAATGCCTCGGGGGTGGAGCTGATTAGAATTTTATTCATCCTGGGAACCTTCAGTGGCTAGTTTATACAATTGGATACAGGACAATACTTAACTAGACTGGCCACATCAATATATGGGTACTAATGTAAGTATACTACAACACAATTAATGATTAATCACTCTATATCTTGAAATATCATTCGTAAATTTCAAAGGCTGAGCGATTGGTGTAAATTCATTCAGAGTCATAAGTAAGTTCCCTTGTGCAACAACACATCTACAAAGGAAGATCAGACAAAGATGTCCAATAGAATGCAATCTTCCTAAACGTGTTTGTTACATACCTTGTTGCTCCTGGGACGTCGATGGGTTGTGTTTGTGAGAGTTCTGGGGTGGTGTTGAGAATGTCCTGAACTCTTCTGTCTGACCCTGTGTCAATGAGAAGTGCAGGTTGTAAGACAGGTAGAATGTACAGAAATGCACAGATTATATTTATAGTCTTTAAAATGCACAATCTTAAGCTATTGGTACTGGTATAACTATTCGTTTGTACTAATTACATGTAGGATTTAACAAAGATCACAATGCAATAATGTAGCCCTTTTGCAGGTCTACCTTTTTCCCATGTGAATAGCTGCTTGACTTAACAATGAATTACAGCAACTTGAATGTTAACAAGAATATTTCACAAGACACAGATTAATTCAAAGAATGGTTGTTAGAAAAATGTTAGTATAGTGCACCACATTAACTTCAGAGGTCAGAGGTGGCAGTTTAGATAAGTAAGGTGTAAGTGATAAATGACTTTGTAAAAGGTAAGTTGATATTTCGCATCTTCATTTTTGCAGTGACCTCTCAACTAAGAAATGATACACTTCGAACATGCATTTCCATTGTATCGCTACAGTACTGCAGGACTGTTTCAACCATAAACTTAAGACACTGTGTAAACCTCCTTCCCTTTCAGACAACAAAATCAAGGATCACAAAAAATGAAAGAATTTACAGTATTGTAAACAATGTGTACAAAGTATTCTCTATTGAGGTGAAGCATTATGCTTTTCTCTTGTCTAATCATGCAATGCCTTTCAGCTTGCATTTTCAGCTGACAGCATACAAAGGTGAACCTCTACTCCTATCAATAAGTGTGTTGGATCATGGATTCTTTTACATGTCTGGGGCCCACCTATACACAAGACTAAAACTTAATGTCCCTTATTTTCTCATTTATTATGCAAAGAAGTTTGTAATTGTACGACTCGTTTCTAATCATGTTTGTCCCTATCTAACTGAAATACCTTAAATTATATAGAGCAGGACAAGCACACAGATAAGAAGGAACCTGTGGCTTTTGAGGTGCCCATGCTACTCCTCAATGGTCTGCCTCTGCAAGATTATATATACTCATTATAATGTTGACACCATCAAAATCTATCCTTTATTAGAAAGATGTAGTTATGCAAATGCTTGTTTCCCTCTAATGATTTTAACCCCTAAAGAGCTCAAGCCTGATATTTGTAGGTAACTGATCCCTGTAACAGGGTAGGTTTTGAGGCGAAACTTAGGCTCAACTCTGGTAATTTTGAAATTTGGTGAACAACATATTCGGCTAAAGGTGACAGCATGACAGCCCCTTGATAGACCACAGTCCCTGCAATTCCTGGCTACCTCCACGTCTGGAACTGGTGGTTTATCAAAGAAACCCCAGAAAGAGGTACACAGAGAGAGAGAGAGAGTTCCCATCACCAAGAACACAGCAGACCTTCAGGTTCCTCCAAAACAACAGAACTTTCCCAACCTCCGTTTCTGAGGTCACTACTCCATAGTGGCAGCGGTGGTAACTCACACAACTCTACATGAAGCGAGATCAATCATTTATTCAATAAAATATCAATTCACTGAGTCTCATTTATCAATCTTGGATATAGATAGGTAGTTACTTCAGCCAAATAGGGCTGATTTCCAAGGGAGCCCATGACTTGTAAACAGAATACAAACTTAGGAGGTCAGAAAAATTCAAATGATACATGGAAATAAAGTTCAATCAAAGACACAAATCATACAAAGTACAAAATGAACAATGGTAAATCATAAATAACTTTTCAATAAATCATATTGTGAACAAAAACGGAAACAAACCTTCAAACCCAATTCATTTAACAAAATCTAACTTAGTAGTCATTCAGGTCCAAGGGCACAGACATTTGGTCCTTTTCCACCTTTCTCCAATAGTTAGAAGACAATCAAACCTGTCTTTTGCTTCCTCAACATTTCACTCATAAATTATGCAAATTTGATCAGTATGGCCTAAGCTTGCACATACATGTACATGTATTTGTTTTGTACCACTAGCTCTATGTGAAGATCAACTTCCAACACAAGTCTCAATTTGCAAGTTAATAGAAAAGAAAAGAATCACCACCACTACACTCACCAGCTTGGATGTCTAAACTCTTATCTGACATGGTTTGCCGAATCTCCGACTGAAAATGGGAAACAGAATGTCATTATCAGCATACATTTTGTATATATTTTCCTACACTTACCTCCAACAACATATGTACAATCATGGAGTTTAAAATAGGATGTTAATGTTATGGGAATTGTGTTGGATTTAGCATGACTTGTGGTTGTAGTAATTTGTACACTGCAGTGATAAGATCTCATTACTAATCCCAAATTTTCTTCTTTTTTTTTTTTAATCATCATCTGAACAGTCATACTTTTACACATTTGACTGAGGTATAAAATCTTTACAAATTTGGCTACGATTCATTGCCCAATGATTTACATGAACTTGGATTTCATGATTTGCTTTAGGTACATATTACAAAAGATCAAAAAATTTTGTAGAGCAATGCACAGTTGATCAGTCTGAACTCAAAAGTCAGTTTTCTTTAGTGAACAAGTAACAGCTCCCTGATGTCAATTGATTTTTTTTTAGGCAACAAACTCCCTGAAAATATTTTTCAGATCAGAATCTATGGAAATATGAAAATTAACTGAAAGTCTGGACACTTTTGTGCTGTAAATTACCTTGTTGTGAAGGCAAAATTTATACCTGTTAAAGTAAGGCAGTTAAAGCATTAAGCACAGTTAGTTTGCAGTGGGTTATTTTTGCAGTGCTGAGTTGATTTGCCAGGTGTTGGGCTAAAGCTGTGTTACCTCTACCGGGTTAGGGCTGCTTCCCAACAAAATATATTCGTTGGCTTCTGTGGACGTCGGCCTCGTCTCATGCTCAGAATTCTGGGATATGTCCCCTGTGGCCGCTTTATCGCCTTTATCATGAGACACGACTTCGTCAGAAGCAGCGGTGTCACCCGGCTCATGCACAGAATCATGGGATACCTCCACCTCGGCAGCAGGCGTGTCCGCCACTATCCCATCATGCTTTTCATCCCCATGCAATTGTGCGGCACCATTTTCAGTCCCTCCTTGCTCATCCTTAACAAACAGTGTGTGAAGCGTTCAAGAAAACAACAGAACAGAAAACAGCAAACACCAGCACAGGAAACAAAAACAGCGAGCCGGTTAATAATGAAATAATTCCACACATGACGAAAGACAGAACAAAGGTCCATGCCACTGTTGTTAGCCCACACGGTGTTACGATGCAAAATGAATACAAAGTTAAGAGTAAATGGCAAAGGAAATAAAAGAAGTTTGCATGACAGAAGAACAGCAAGAATGACATTGTCACTAATGTGAGTTCTACTATTACTAATGTTCGCCAAGCTTACCCCAGTCCATGCCTCACCTTGAGATCTGTTGTGTTTTTAAGACCCACGAGCTCCCTGGCGGGGCTTCTCCCGAGAACCTCGTCCCCCTCGATGAGCGACATGGCCTGGGGCGTCTTTGGTGAGGCTGGCGAGCCCACATCCTGGTTACTCAGGGCGTAGTAGTTAGGAGAGGACGGGCGGTTCAGGATACTGTGCAATCTATAACACAACAGGAACAATTCTTATCGAAACATTTTTCAAATTCAACATTTGAACTAAATAGAAGGTTCCATTTTGAACTTGATGCAACTCCATGCAAAATTGTAGGGTTACATTGCATGATTCAAGGAAAAATCTTTAAACTAGTTGCATGAATAAAGAGTTCTTTCATCATGATAGCTAATGCTGATCAAACCGTCTGCCTAAAACTGGTCTGATTTTATCTTGGCATACTGAAGCTTAACTCCTTTAACCTCATATGAAATGCTGGCATCCTTGTGGTACCAAGAAGTTAATGCATCAGAATTGTAGAAACAAAGATAAAGAAATAAGCCCCATACTTTGCCTTTGGACTTGCAGCCACATCCTGACCCAGGGACTGCGCCATCTTGGTCCGTTCTATGTGCTCCATGTAGGTCTGTATCATCTAAACACAGTAAACAACACATCTGCAGTAACTCATAAACACTACTAACATTACTGATCATAAGCTTAAGGCTCCACCCCTGAGGCACTGCCAAAAAGGTTTTTCTGAGTCGATTTAGATATCCAGAGACTACGAAATTGGCTAAGTAATAATCATCTTACTACAAATCTGCTTTCAATAATTGTTGACAGATGTCCTCCAAAAGTTGTGTGTGAAAGGTACATTCATACCTCCGTGTGTCTTTGGTGCAACGCTTGGTATTCTCTCTTCATCTCACTTTCCCTGTCTTCAAGTCGAGTGACTATGGAAGAAAAACAATATAATGAATACAAAAGCTTCATACAGGCAACTCTGTACTATGTGGACAGGTGGTCATTATAGACAGGATTGTTAAGGCTTGTGTCAATGGGAAAAATCACCAAAAAGTGGTCACATTGGCCAGGAGGTTCTTACAAAATGTATATAGAGGTGGTCACTTGTACAGGTTTGACTGTATCTGTTCAGCAGTAATTCATCTTTGTATAAATCTGAGAAAGAGCCAATCAGATTGGTTTGGCCTGAGAGAAAAATGCTTACTCTGATCAGAGTAGTTTTTGCACTTGAGCTCTAACTGTCGCGTCTGCATCTCCAATGCCTCCGTCCGGTTCTGGAGGTCCCGCCGTTGTAACTCGTGCACGTCTTCCATCTCCAAGGCTTTCTGATAGGTTAAAAAAAGTTAAAATCATTAATAACTGTAGGGAGAAGGCAGTTAAACTGGAAAGAGAAGGACATGTATAAAGATGGTAAAGTAAAGCAGTCGTCCTCAATTGAGGTGAATCATGATGCTTTTTCAAGTAGCTAGTGATGGACTATGTGTAGATATTGTACAAAAAAGTGCAGTGCAAAAATTTGTCTGCAAACGTCAAACACTGTGTTGGCAGGGGAATTGATGCAACAGTAGAAAGCTAACATATTGTAAACCACACGTACATGACAACATGTAGTAAATGTTATGACAATGTCTGGATGTTCCTTCCGACAGTGCGAGCTATCCACACGTACCTGTTCCGCATGTTTCCTCAGCTGTTTCTCTCTCTCGTACTGGGTGATCAGCTGTTCGTTGTCATCTCGTAACAACTCCAGTTCAACCTCCTGCTCCTGTGTACCGATCAGTCATTCAGACATTACTACATCATATCAACACTTCAAACTTCATGCAGGGCTCCAAACACTGGGTGCATTGTTCACTCAAAATTGAAGCTGTGTATTTCAAATTTGGGTGCAAGTTGAAGTAATCACCTACCTACTAGTATTTGTATAATGTTATGTACATAAAACTAAAAGGAATATTGTATCGTAATATATACAGCATATTCTCAACAATCAAGTCAAGTGTCAGAAAAAAACAATAAAAGCTTTGTTGTCTTAACATTATTAAGTTAGATATAGAATTTGGGTTTATAGTCAATTTTCAAAGCTTTTTTGACACAATGCATACCGCTATCATATCAAGTGCCTCACACTGACTTCTGGATTCTACCTGCAACTCTGGATCTCTCTTCTCGTTTACTAGTACTAATATTGTTTAAAGCTGTGCACCCACAATTTTTTGATGCATCTGATTTTTTAGGTTAAGTGCTGACCGTGCACCAAGGCAACTATGCACAAAACTGAAGCTTGCATTCTTTCAAGTACTACATGTACTAGTACCTGTAACTGCACCTGTATATAGATTATGTGAAATCCGTGATTCACGCTCACAACAAGTCGCACTTATCCGTGCCTGTACTTTGATACTGTACCAGAGTGCATTGCCCTTGTTTAAAGGTGACTGACCCTGCCTTAAGGCCTGGAGGCTAAGAGTTTGAATTCTGGCCTCGGTCTCTCAAAAATTACTGAAAAGGTCCGGATCCTATAGTGGGGACATAAAACCAGAGGCCCTGTGTTTGAGGAAACCCACCATATGGTTCACAAAGAGTACTAGTAGGGGTACACCAAACTTTTAAGTTTTATCTAAAACAGCAAAAGTTTTTTACTAATTGAAATATTTTCATGCTGATAATTTTAGTGTGCAATTTTTCTACACGCAGATTTTTAACTCAGAAAACCCCAAACCTGTATATTTATATATGAACTTGACATTACAGGCTACAATCCTGAGATACACTAAGCATGTTTAACAGGTGATGTCATACATCCCATGGGAGCTGAGCTTGACATCATTAATATACATGGACATATTTTGCCAGAACTAGGTAGTTCTGAGAAGAGACAGAAGTTTTAATGACAATAACATGCAAATTGATGTGTATATATCTTAGAAACCTAACGTCATTCAAATTCATTTTTCTACAAATTAAATGTAAAATATGCCTATCCAGCAAAAATGTGTTTAAAATTGTCATGAACTTGATGAAGGCCATATAGTACTACTGTAGAATGACTTCATCAGAAGATGACTTTCCAAGTATGAATTGACTCCAAAACTGTTTTGGGAGCAAATAAAAACAAGGCAATCAGAGAGGGCAAACTTCACCCTGCACTTGTCGACTGCTTTGGAACTCTACTCTCCAACTAGCAGAGGTTGGGCTCCGACTTGTTTTTGAGTTTGACTTCTTTTCACTCAGTTTTGTCTGGATTTCCACATTGTCTGGTTTTCAGCCAAACTTGCTGGCAGACAAAAAGAAAACCTGACGGTGAAATTGGGACTCAGAAACAAAGACAGTCAGACAGACAGACACACCAACACAATTTATCTACTTCACTCCTTTCGGGTGAAGTACATGTAAATAACGCTAGAAAACAAAACAGTTTCCTTCTTACCTGGTTATCATGAGTGACGATGTCCAAGTTCTCTAAGACGTTGACCACCAGAGGCATGAGTTCCTTGACGACGTCTTCGTCGTACTTCTTGATCATCCTCTCAAACTCCTGGTACACGCTACTGGCCAGCGCCGACACCTTCTCCGACATGACGCCGGTCGAAGTGTCATCACTGCCGTACACAGTCTCGATTCCCAAATCTACCTCCATCATGATTTTAACAAGCTGTCTGCTTTCACTTACTTCAATTGTATTTCACAGGTAACAAGATGGCGACGCCCATGGATCCCGGGTAAAACAATACAGGTTTTTGCTACCGTAAAACCTGTAAAAATAGGTTGGTGAAATTCCCTAAATCTGAACTACACTGCTGTCATACGTGGCCCCTCCCCATTTTAGAGGCACAAATATACACAGAATGATTCGCTCACGGCATAAACACGGAGTACTACGACCTCACAACGTGGATGTTTGGTTTATGATTGCTACTCCTGGTTCCCAGTCGTCTAGAGCGGACAGTTAAAGCACAACACCACAGTTTCTTGAGTCACATCTGCAGATGTTGACCAGTTGATGCTGCGCCCGATGACCCCTCCTCTTGCAGACGATGACGTTAAATTTCACTCCTGTCAGAAAGAACGCCTACCAGACTTCTCGACTATTTTGGAGCAGTAAGACGATTTCTCCAAGTCGGGGAGGGACTTCGTATGATACCTAGTCCTGGAATGATACCCCCGGTTCGCCCCAGAAGTCTTAGGACCCCAAGAAAACTGTCCAAACTACGTCTTGATCGCAGCCATCAGGATTGGAACCAACACATCATAAAATCATGTGACGCGACGAGAGTGCTCATGGGAGCCATCTCACACTGACCTCTAGCGGAATATAGCAGGAGTGCAGCATAAAACATCGCAGTGGGTCTTTTTTGTCTGAAAATGATATTTCAACAAAATCTGAATCGGAGAATAATGTTCTTTAATGTAACTTTTTTATGCATTTCTAATACTATAAGTTATAACGCTAGGCTGAACTAACGATCAAATGGTCCCGTTTTCGTCCCAAAATCACCATATCATTTCACCCCCATTTGTTCAAGTGGACCATTCCAATCAACCAAAGATGGCGGGAGACGACAAAAAATCCGATTTCCCTGACCTAGATGACTTAATTATGGACGTTTTTAAACCGGATCTGTTCAAGGTTGGTTGAATTTATAGTCATTATAATCATGTTAACATGTTTTAAACAAATGAACTGCTTTGAATGTTCTTTACCATGAACAATCAAAAAATTATGCTGCTATGTGGACCAGGAAGTGGGTCTGACGTTTAGAGGCTAGGGGTGTCTAAAGCTATAAAGCGAATTCCATCACCGGGGGACGGCCCTCTGACCTCTTACCAAAATGACATTTGTCTGGACTGACAGTATATGGTATAGGTAACTGTTGTGGTCTGTTAACGTTACCTCCCCTCCAAATACATTTGTAAATTATACATGTTATGTGATAATAATGCAAGCAAAGTAGAGAATTAACATTACTCATTTTTATGGAGGCAAATCCTTCTTTGAAGCAAGGAGATTTCCCTATTATGTATTAACTTTTTGTTTGCAGTAATCCAGACACTTTAAAGATGCTAACGAGGCATAAGTTGACATTCTGTAGATTGCACACCATTTTCTGGGTGTGGCCTATAAAGCTGTCCCGTAACATATACTTCTGGGAGCCTGCATGCCCCTTTTCCGTAATACGTATGCAACCTGTTTTGAACTACCATGATTCGTAGGGAAACCTTTTTATTCCGGTAATTAAGAGCGAGATGGCCACATTCAGTGTAATTGACTTCCTGAATTTAGCATGATGCATAGGCAGTCCGAGCATTCTCAGGACTGCAAAGGCATGCAGACTTGGATGAATTTACTGTATACCATGATTTCTCATTGTCAGGACATGTCGATGTCAGACTTTGGTAAAGGAGTTGTGGTCGGTGCCCTGGCATCCAGAGTATCAGCCCTGACACTCGGAGCGCTGGCTGGGGTGGCGTTCGGCATATACATGGAACAGACCTACAAGGTGCCCGACATACGCAAGAAAGTCAGTGACTTGTTAGTAAAGAAGGACGACAAGAAAGACTAGGGTCGTTGTTGCTGTGACATTGATTGACATTGATTGACACCTGGCTATAGAGAGGCACATGAAGAAAGGGACTACCAGTGTTGTTTTGCAAGAATGCCAGATGGACAGACATTAGCACAAAATTAAGGCTCTTATTAAATGTATTTATTAAGATATGACTTGGTGCATGGCTAAGACTTTCTTTGCAGCAGAGCTGGATATGGAAAGTCTACAAGTACTAGTAGTGCAGTACTGGCAATAGAATATACATGTATTTGAAATAAGTTATATGCTACCAGTATATCACTGACTGTGCATTGTGTTGACAGTATTGATAGCGACATGCTATGTATCAAACACGATGCTAAGTAAAGAACCAGTGTGTTCAAAATCATTATATACTTGTAGTACAAGTCTTCATTTTGTTCTCTGATATTACACTCTTGCAGATATGGAAGTAAGGTGTTAGAGAAATAAAAAGAACACCATAAGATTAGAGTGTTTCAATGTTGATGAAGTTTAGACATCCAGGTAACAATACTAAATCATATGAATTTCAAACTCTACTGCTGGATATCACTTTGGGACGTTTTGAGTGACATCCATCACTCTTCTTTAGCGTCATTAGAATGAACTAGCAGAACTAACCAGTACAGTCAAACCTGTATTAGCGGTCACCTTTGCATAGCGGCCACCTGCCCATAGTGGTCACTTTTTGTCGGTCCCTTGGATTTTTCCCATTGACATAAGCATTAAGAATTAGGCTATAGCGGCCACCTGTCCAACGCGGTCGCGGCCAGACGATTTTCGGTCCCGCGAGTACAGTAACACTGCCGATAACGGTCACGGCGCGCCGATAGAAGCCGCATCGCCACCGCACGCCGGGTTCAAAATCTTCATTTTTTCACGCAGTTATCAAATTTATGTGGACTCAACTGGATAGGATCATAATAAAGAAAACCAGAATGTTTTATCTTTGTTAGAAAATCCATGGTTTGACGCGAAGTCAAGTATAATTTTCTTCACATGGCAAACGTTTGTACATCGAGGTAAAATTGACCATTTCTGTGCATTTCGACTGGACAAATATTACGGCAGCTTTTTGGAAAATACAACCCACACATGTACCTGATGCGGTAAGTTCGCGAAATGTTTGAATGTCGGCCCAATTTCCGTTTTCACCGGGAATTCATTCAAATTGTGCTCAAAACGTGTTTCGCGCAATTTTCAAAATGGCGCTGATACAAACTGGATTGGTAGCAGCATAAAGGTCAACGGAAGACACCACTGTTACGGAGGTATAATATACTAAATTAATTTTGCTGCAAAGTATCACTGAGGATGATTACTAAACCAAAAGCTTCAAAATGAATGTGGATAATATTACTATGATGTAAAATTTGGGCTGTTGCAATTTTCTGAAAAGACAAAAAGCCCTCAAAAGAGCGACCTTCTTCTGAGTACCCTATTAGCATAATGGTAGATGCTGATCAACACAAGCCACGCGGGAACCGAACCAACACAACAAGAGACTAAGGAAAATTGTCGCCACGATTTTATGTTTGAAAACGGTCGAAAACGAACAGTAAGTGGCAACTGAGCAACATGTATTTTGTTCTTAACTAACTTGGAGTAAAAGAACAACAATCGAACTTCTAAAATGTGCCTTACATGTGTACTGTACGGTGAATAAATGTATCTCAGTGGGTACTGAAAACATGTGTCACTCGTGGTCAATTAATCAACATTTTCTCCATAGCGGCCACCTGTCCTTAGCAGCCAGTTTTGGCCAGTCCCTTGAGTGACCGCTATAGACAGGTTTGACTGTACTTATATACAAAAAGTCAATTAACTAGAAAAAACACATACATATGCGGCATTCATATGTGGAACCAGTTACGATAGTTCCTATGGTAATAAAACACCATAGGAACTGCTATTGTCTTTTGAGTGTTACTGTTTAGTATGTTATACTCATTATACACACCTAACATCGTATAAACAAAGTCTATTTGTTTTTGATTTCTAAATTCAAAAGCATTTTTTTTTAAATTCAGAACATTAAAGGCATCCAGAGCATTTTATGAGGCTTGAAACTTGAATAAAAAAACCTCCAATTTTAGTCATTCCTACACATAAGTTTCAACAACACCATACCATTACATATCGACATTAAAGGAGCAAAGATACGATGTCGTTGTGTGGTGAGAACTGATAGAAAATCCAAGCCCAAATAGACTGACCTGACTGTCCATCACAATTAGCGGTTCGACCAATGAGAGAGTGACTGCATGTCTGTCAAATATTTGCATTTTTATGTTTTAATTTTGCATTTCTACGTTTTGACGGGGCTGGGCGGGGCTATGGTATCGGTCTATTTACACTAGGCGCGTGAAACAAAAAAATTACCATGTAGTTTATTTTTGTGCCGCTTTTGAGCACTTTTGATAAGAAATCTGCACGCAAATGTGGTAAACAGTGGCATTAAATGTCAATTTTATAAAGATAACAGCAACTAGAATATTTCCAGTTTTCAAGCCTCATAAAATGCTCTGGGTGCCTTTAAGAAATTCAGTAACAATGTTCTTCATCCTTTCAAAATTTCCTTTGAAGAGTTTAATCTATAAAAGTCCATTCTTGCTTATATATCTTTATTCTGATCAACCATAAAGTACTTTAAATTTGCAGCAGTGGGCTGAATTGCATACAGTACTTTTTTTTAGCTTTTAAAACTGATTTCATAGACCTTTAGAACAGTAAATACCATTATCGTACATAAGTATCAATGGCTAAATATATATGATGGTTATAATACCGTTATTCTCATAAAAGTATTCGACGTTCACAACACTGTTATTTTCATAGAAATATTAGAACACCCATAGGATAGCTATATATAGGAATCATCATAGGATAGATGCTTTAGGATAATGTTGGAATAGCCTATTCTTGCACAATTGATTTTGGCATTGGGTAAGAGTGAAATGCCTTGTGTTTGGTCGCAAATGTGTATGTTTTGCTTACAAATATGTTAACACTATTTCACTTTCAGTATTGTGATAGTCCCCATTCCATACTCCTTTCCAGGTTTTCCCTGGCCCATGACCATTCAGGACTGACCTGGTTCGGTCTTTATTACCCTGTCATGCAACAAGGCTAAATGGAAGGGAAATCTAAACTTGAAACCACTGTCTGAACTAGAACAGAGCAAAATGCCAATAAATATACGATTGGTTATAAATAAGGTGTCATCAGGGTAAGCCCTCTAGCCTTGCGTAATTGCCATGTCACAGGCTACGGAACGATTTCAGCCAGACTTAAGATTTTTTGCCTGGTGATTGTTTCCATGACAGCCACCGTCAGTAGACAGCGCGAGAATTTTCAAGAGGTAAGGTTTCTGGTCAGGGACGACGACTTTCTGTATTGAATTGATCAGTACAGTTGTAGTTATGGACCAGTGAGGCGTGGTGGGCCGTTGAGGTCAAGGTAAATGTGGGAACCCTCAACTTCCTCTTCTTCGTCCATCTCTGAGCCGTTCGGGTCCGACATGGCCCCGGATGGTGGCGTCTGTTCCAGCATCTCCGAGCCTTGTGGTTGTGACGAGACGTTGGAGTCGATGACTTTGTCGGGCCGGGTATTCTCCGTGCCTGGTGGCTGTGAGGAGAAGTTGGAGCTGATGTACTTATTGGTCCGGGGAACTGGATCCGGAATCTCTTCTGCTGGAGTCGTCTCCATACCTGTTGGATGTGAGGAGACGTTGTTGGAGTTGACCTACCTGTTGGTCCGGGGGAGAGGATCCGGGATCTTTTCTGCTGGAGTCGTCTCCATACCTGGTGGATGTGAGGAGACGTTGTTGGAGTTGACGCACCTGTTGGTCCGGGGGAGAGGATCCGGGATCTTTTCTGCTTAGCTCGTCTCCGTGCGTGGGGGGGGGGGGGGGGTTAAGTAGTTATTAGAGTCGCTGAGGTTGACTGGCCTGTTGGGTCGTGGAGGTGGATCTGGGACCTTCCCCACCTGAGATGTGCCCAAGCCTTGAGGCTGTATGTGTGATACGGTGCTGGAGTTGGTGAGCATGCCGGGTCGTTGACGAGGGTCTGGGGTGGATGTGGCACCTCTTGGTCCCGTCACGCCTTCACCATACACAAGATTTTCCAATCGCGTCGTTTCGGCATACGGAGCGATAGGCGTGTCGTCGTGGATCTCATCATATGTGTTTTGAAGAGATGGCGGGTTTTCAGCCGTGGGAACCTGCAGCTGGGCAGGTGGCTGGTTGTTTTGCCTCCGGTAGCGCCTGCAGCATTGCCTTGTATGCAGTGATGCTGATGTTGTCGCCTCTTGTAGTGCTTGACGCAAGCAAACGTTAGCACTGACAAAAGGCAAAAGAAGGCCAGACAAGCACCTGTAGAGTAGACGACAGTCATCACGGTGTCCCGGTCACGTAGCTCATCACTTGCTGGAGTGGTACCAGGCTGGGGGTTCCTGTCCGTGGTTGTGGCGATGCTTTCGGTCATCTTTCTGTTCTGACGAAAATATGTTGTAGTGTATGTGGTAGTCATCACGGTGTCCCGGTGTAGCTCATCACCTGTTGGAGTGATGCCGTCCTCCTGGGGGTTCCTTTCCGTGGTTTTGTCGGTCCTTTCGGTCATCTTTCCATTCTGACGAAAATATGTTGTATTGTATATGGTAGTCATCACGGTGTCCCGGGGTAGCTCATTACCTGCTGGAGTTGTACCGATCCTGCCGGGGGTTCCCATTCGTGGTTTTGGCGTTTCTTTCGTTAATCTTTCCTTTACGTCGGGGAGATGTCGTGGTGTTGACGGCTGTTGTCGCGGTGTGCCCTTCTCTCTGGCCTCTTTCGTTTACCTCACTTGACTTAATTGATGGTAGATTCGAAAAAACGCTGCCTGTTGCAGACTGCACGACGCACCGGAAACTGCCCTCCGTCCAGCACCGGTAGGCCTGCTGGCTCATGCGGAGGGTGGAGGTGGACTTGCCTATATAGGGTAGGCCTGGGTCGTCTGCTGAGTGCGCCGTTTCTCGATCAGGAGATTGTGCGGTGGGAAACTCGTGCTCCAGGCGTGTGGTCACGGCGCCGCCACAGGGGTCGAGTGACTCTCTTTCTCCAACGGCCCTGCCACCTGGATCCAACCACCTGATTTCTGGCTGCATCTCCCAGAAGACCTCACACACGAGCTCGAGAGTGGCTCCGTGATCTTGGTGGGACACCCTGGCTGTAGGTGACGGACATGGCATCATCTCCCTCGACACGTCCGCGATCTTTCTCCCCGAGAGGCTAGGTGGGTAGCTGCACTGCAAGCTCCTGTAGACACTATCACCCAGTGCCTTTAACCCTGCAGACTTCAAGCCACCTAACGCACAGGTGCAACGGAAAGGATTCTCCTGAACGTATACATCTCTGCCACCCACAGCAGCTAGCGACTTCGAGGGGATGGTCGGTATCAGGTTGTTGGTGAGCTTGAGACTCCCCATACTAGCCAACCCTAGTAGCCAGCAATCGCTGCTGATAGATGACAGCTTGTTGTGATCTAGGGAGAGACGTTGTAGTATGGAAAGATGGTCGAACGATGGTCCGACTCATACTTTGCGGTTTGGTCCAACTTCTATCCGAAAACATCGTTGTCAAGAGAGGATGCATTGATCATTCTTTTCGGATACCATCGACGGTGTGTGTGGTTCTTCAAAAAGCCAAACACCCTCGACATCCCCTCCCCCCACCTGCCTCCGGCCATGACTTTGGTTGGCTGTTTGCGTAAACCCATGCTCTGCCAGCCTTCGGCCATTTCCTGGAAGAAATTCTGATTTCAATACATGTCTTCTAGCTAGTCCAGGGTGTATCCTGTACATGTGCTCCATGTACAACGAATTGGGGTGTTGGTCTCCTTGCCTTCCGAATGGACCTGAACAAGGACCAGTTACAATTACCCCAGTTTTCTTCAATCGCCACTTCTGTTTCTTTTGATATAACGTTAACTTTACTTACGTGAAAAATATAGTAGTGATTAATATCATAAGTAGTTTATCCACCTATATCATTTCACAGCAAGTTGGCATTACAACTAAAATGTTAACGAGCTCTGTGGCATCAAGAATCGTCGCTGGAAACTGATCGCTGAATAGGGGGCAGGTTTCTTTGAATAGAGTAATAAATGAGTCGGTTATAACTATAATGGGAGTTCGTGTTTTTGTGCATGTCGTGTGTCTATCACATATTCATTAACTTTCGCCTAAATATGCATGTACAGTAAACAACTGTATTAGTTTTCAACTCAAACTATCTTCAGGATATACATAAAGCTCAGTACTAGTCTCTACCAGGCTCCACAGGTCGCTGGAAAAATGGTAGAAATTTACCAAATAGACGGATAACATGCCAGGAGTTGGTCCGCTAAAGAAGTTACAGTTTGCGACCTACTCCTCTGGAATGTTATCCGTCTATTTGGCCAATTCCTACTATTTTTCCAGCGACCTGTGGAGCATGTTAGATGCTACAAAGACACCGCCTTTATTCATTTGATAGTAATGATAGAGACGAGGATATCAACCCTGTCTGATATCGATATCCATTATCCTAGTTTTAACAATTCGGAGTGTTTCAAATGGACAGAAAACTTTCAGTACGATAGATTGAAGCGAGTATGATATTGACAAACCCCCTATCTACGCGTTTCAGTTTCATCAGTTGTTGCGTTGTTTATAAATAATATAAGGCCTGGGGTGTTTCCGGTTACCGGACCGAAGCTAGCAACAGCAACCAACCTGCCGACCGGGCCTACCTTTTTGGGGAAGTCGACCGCTGGGTAAAGGGACATTAAATTTCGATCACAAAATCTATCCTTTTGAGGTAACTTTGTATCTGTGTACGTCCCCGTCTGTAATACTTTTGTAATACATGTACATGTACGTCTGTAAAACTGCCCTTCAGTATTTTATGATCATGCCCCGAAATTTCACTACTAGTAGCCTGGGTGCCATCCTAGTTGGTTTTCCGTGGCTGCTATACACATGATACACATACTAAGGCTACCGAAATTCGATTTTTGCCCCTTGTTGTCGAGTGAGGCCGCGAACTTTCTGAACTCCCTTGGTGGTAAAGTTTTTCTGAGGAAGACTTCGCCTGGCAGATACTTGTATGACGTGTGATCAGTTTGTTAGATAAAGGTGTGTCAGTTGCTTGGCTCTTGTTTGTTTTGCTTGACGTTAGCAACACGTCTTTAACGTTGTGCAGTTAGTAACAAAATTATTCATACATTGTAAGTGGGTTGGCAAGGGCATGAATAATTTTCACGGGACAGTCGAAAGGACACTTTTGGCCAATCAGATAACGTGACCAATCAGCGGCGCTCATGGAGTGGGTGTGGCCCGCTACGCCAGGGAAGATGGCCTCGGGACTGTCACGATATGGCAGAAGACTACTTCTTACTACACGTACAATTTAACAACTACGGACCCTGTTCACGGCCCTACAGTTCCTGCCAGCTATCAAGGTAAATTTCTGAATCGTTAAACTTTCCACAAATAGCGTTATTAACATGTTTTACACCTGAGTGAAGTTCTGACGAAGAAAGAAGGGGAGGGGGGCGAAGTGGACCCGGCGTTCCTTACCCTATAAACCCCATATGGACAACATATTACCTTCAGTAGGTCCCACAAATTATCTCGTAGATAATTTGTTGTATTGAGCATATTAGCTTATCCATATATTCACAATATTTGAATAGACTTCTAGTTCTGCAGCAAGTGATGTTACAGAGCGGTACAATGGGGAACTGATCCTTGATAAAACAGATATGAGTCATTTCCTCGACAATAGATTATTGTATGAAATCATTGTCATATGTGGCCTCCATTAACATTAATCTGCGCCGGGTTACATAAACAGTGGTTTTGAGAGATCTCTAGTACAGCACTAGTAACTGGTTACAGTATGTTCAAATAACTTAGGGGACACACACCAACACAAACAAACACACCAAAAACAGAGACTCTGTATATGGAGTGCAGTCAACAATAAAAAAAAAAGGACAGGTTGATTTGATTTATCAGGCTGTATAAAAAGACATATGTCATACAGGGGCTGGGATAACGTTCGATACGGGTGTTCTGGATCGGTCAATAGATTTCGTTATTACACGGGCTCTACTTTTATTACCCAGGCTTCCGTAGAATATATAGAATGCATTTCGAGTGTGACGGTTGCACCACTGTTGAAAATTCCAATATCGGATTCAGAGGTTGGAATCAATGTTGTTGCAATTTTTTTGTTCAAGGACACAAAACTCTCTCAACTTTTGGCGATTTTCAAATTAGACTGTGTGTTTTTTGGGAGGGTATGGCACAAACAAAATACAATGTACAACACAGTGTATTCCACATCATCCTCAGTGGCGGCCCTCCCGCGGTCGGGCCGATACCTCAGGTGATACGGAATACGCTGTAACTTGTATTCTACATTATATGTTGCCCAACTAGCCTGACTGGCTCAGTTTTAATCATAAAGGGCTGGCCTGGTAAACTGGACGATATACAGTTTACACAGGTATTAAAGAAGAAAACCCTTGGCAGTCCCCTTTTCTGGCGCCTCAACTTTTCGGCATGTGTGCATCTTTATCTAGTGGAATTTCAACAGACTGTCAATTAAAAAAACACAGTCAGAATATGTACATAAAAGATAGTGAAACCCAAAGGTCAATGACCTGGCCAAAGTGCATGTCACATTATTTTCCAGCACATTGCTTGGCCCGGTCTCCACTTATATTGTTCAGTCCCTAAGTGATCCACATTGTTACAAGGAGAAGAAAAGAACACCCCTCTTTACCGATGATGTAATGTTCCATGTGTCTGTAAAGTGGGTGAAACTCAGGCTGGTTACTGCTGATTAGGCCCTGCTGCCCCCAGGCTGATCAACAGATGACACATAACCTAACAAAAAACAGCCCGCACGGTCCGAGCGCTCTGCTTTCACAATCCTGACATGCCGTCTGCTCGTTTATTTTCCAGATTTTGGAAGAATTGTGTAAATTTCTACCCGAAAGCCGTACCAGAGGTGTAATGTAAAGGTGAGACGTCAGTTGAAGTTGTGTTAAGTCCAGATTGGTTAATGACTAGGCAGAAAGAGGCTGATCATATGGGTTGTAGCTTCGAAGTATTGTAGGGTATTATTTCAGATACTGATCAATTCACAAGGTGGGCATTAGTCTGAACAACTAAGTGCCAAAGGTAGCCCTTTTCTGGCAGGTTACCTGCATACATGTACTATATCTTGAATCTTTGTGAAGGTTGTTCCAAATTCTTGGCATATTTGGGCACAGTGTAACAGCCTGCACAGTTTGTGCCTTCCAGGGATTTGCAGGTATGCACAGGGATCAACATGGCATGCCTCCGTCTTTTATAAACCATCCCACTGAAGACAACATCTGTGTCTTGTCACTCTGCTGGTTTAGGAAAGCCCAGTTCTATTCATTTTGCGTTATGATATGAAGTAAGTCTGTGCTTTTAATGAAATACATGTAGTAGCTGTTGTTATTTTTACATGTTGTCATGTTCTGGGTTCAAGGACAAAGTTTCAGCCATTATGCTATGCAAGTGCTTATTTGTGTTCACAGTCGTCACACCATATTGAGAGTTCTGTTTTCCTTCCACGACAGAATCGAAAGACGTCCGTTCTGTTGAACACAGAATAGAATGTGCTCGGTTTGACTTTTTAGTGATATCTACTCTGGAAAGTTATGGTACACATGGATGAAAGAGTTAAGATTCTACTTTGTGACAATCTATATCATCTCAACATTATTGATTTTGAGGTCGAAATGGGTTTGCCCATAAGGAAGGAAATGGGTTTGCCCCAGGAATTCTTTACGCCCCACTCATTGTTTGAAAGCCTAGATTTTAAATCCAGAATAGAAGATGGCCTGTTTGACTTTTTAGTAATCATCTTGACTAACTTTTGTATATATATGTCCACTGTGGTTTCTCGTTTATGAATTCTGAGTTTCAAGTCAATACACTGATCCAAAATGATTTAAATCATGACTGTAACTTCAAAATTTCTAACATACTGCGATAGCATTAACCTTTTGGGGCATTTTTACATTGACCCCAGCGTTTCATTTCAACAAAGCTTGTTGCTTCAGTTTACAACTGTTGTTCATTACTAAGTATCTCATTGCATCAATAACTTTCTAGCTTCCCATTTCAGAATGGTAAACCATGGCTGATGTGAGAGCACCTAAGCAGACCTTGCATAGCTGTAGAGTGCAGAAAATGTTGAAAACATCTTCATCACTCTGACAAGGAAGGCTAGGGATGGAAAGAGTGCATTGTGAGTAAAAGGGAGGAATCACAAGGTGAGAGGAATATCAATTAGAAAGGCAAGCATTGAACACCTGTTTTTCACTCCCTCCCCATGCAAAAATTGATTGTTCATTATCAACATTTTACAGAAATGGACCATCCCAAGGTTGCTTATATTTCTAAACATACATATACATAGACTACATCCCACTCCAAAATGGAATTTTCCAAATTTGATCCTCCTGCAACAATAGGCTCTCCCAAAAAACTCTCATACTCTTCCAAGTTACACCTCCCCCACCTGTAGGTGCGAAAAACTATTCCCAGGTCAGGTCAGGTCATTTGGCATTTACATGATGATGCAGGAATCCAAAATATACAAGCAAAGAAGTCCCTATATCATCTCAAACAGGTGCAACCCAAAAATATGAAACAAGGCACTTCCACATATTGCACCCATATGCCAAATTTCAGTGTAATACTGTGACATAGTACTAGCCCACAATATACATTTTCGGTCTGAAAATGGAAAAGATAGATTTTTTTCTGATCTCTTTGTTGATCTCTCACATGATGTCCATGGCATAGATAGAGGTGAAGGAGAACTATGAAATTTGGCAGGGCATACAATTTTTTTTTATATTGTTTACATTTTTTGATGCTGTTTCAAATTTCATGTACTTGCCATTTCTTTTTACAGGTATTCTTATCTACTACAATAGCTGAATATTTATTATAGTATCTTTTTTCAATCTATCCATCTGCAGGTAAACATGGAAGATGATTGTTTATGGCCAAAGCGTCCAGACTCCCTGGACTTGATGTTGGACCTGCTGGACATTGAGTTAAAGAACCTTCCTAATCTGCAGAGCAATCCGACATCTGCATCAACATCGCTTAACTCCACACCATCCGAACAACGACATATCATAGGGGTGCGTACAAGCAAGTATGATATATGCCTTTCTTTTCATTATGCATAGACAAGGTCTGCCTGCATGCAGAGCAATCAGGATTCAGAGGGCATCAGTGAACTGGCCTGACCCAACATAAGTTGGTCTTGAGTGTATGGTGTAGATTTGAGGGAAAGTTTGCTCTTCTATACTGTAGCTTTTCATCTACAGTCTGAGAATACACTTAATTTACAAAAATGGTCACTTTGTATATAATTGAAGAATACATAATTGAAGAATACTACGTAATATCATAACATATCTACCCCCAGAAAATTTAGTATAGGGGTAGGGTGGGACTTTGCACGATGTAAACACAATACGGTAACCTCTAGCACAACACTGATGCATGCCCATCATTCTTTGCACGATATTTGACTTCATATTCTTACATGATACGACTCACGGGGCAAGTCTGTTATTCTTCACACTATCCATATGTAAACACAATGGCCCCTTACACTTACAAGCAGCACTGGTACAAGTCTGCTGTTCTTCACGTGATGTAAACACTATGACATTTTACATGACACTGTTGTAAAACCCTACTGCACTATCCTTCACACCACTCACACTGACAAGTCATGACCCATCATAAATTTTATGATGTAGACATATACAACACTGGTGCAAGACTGTCATTCTTCACATGCTACATAAAGTGATAAACACAATAACTATAGTATACAGTCTACTTACATAACGCTGGTGCAGGCCAGTGATACTTCCCAGGCTGTAACCAGGAAGATTACTTACACGACACTGGTGACTGGTGCAAGCATGTCTTACTTCAAACGATGTAGACTACATGTATTTTTGTGGTGTCATGTTGGCTTAACTTGTAGGGTGTTTGAGCTAGAACCCAGAGGTCCTGGGTTCAAATCCTCTGACATGCCACCTATGCTGTGCCCATATGAAAGGCACTTTGCAGGACTTTACTCACCGACAGGTGGAAATGGGTGCCTGGCTTTGGTTAGAAACATCCCTCAGATAGGATGTTGAGTGGAGGTCCCTTGTTTGTGGAAAGCCACACCTCGGGCATGTGAAAGAACCCACCACACCTATCGAAAAGAGTAGGGGTCAGATTCGGACCCTTTTATCATACTATCTGTACTATCATGCAACATTGAATAACACAGGACTCTTTCTTCTCCAGACCCATAGCCCACATGATAAGCAGGACTCAGTGACCAGCTCTCCCCTTTGTTCGACAGAGACGTCCCCCTACCCCTCACCTTTTACCTCCCCCACAGCATCACCTGATCAGTCCCCAGAACTGGGGCATGGCAGTGGTGCACGCCCAAAAGTGAGTGTCAACCTTGTCCCCACACTTCTCATGTGACCTCTGCGACACTTATTTTGAAATAAAAGTCAAGTAAAACGCAGAAATATTTTCTCTACATTTTTGTTATTATGCCTAAGGTGACTGAATGTTTGTCAATCTTTGTGTTTCAGGTTCAGACGGTGTGCACTCACCGTGAGCAGACAGGTGAGTCTACTTTTTCTGTTTTCTGGATATCTGCTAAGGCTACACTGAATTGAGCTCAGGGATGACATCTTTGATAGGGTTGAACACCCAAAACTGATCAAAGTGTGTATAGAATCATCTATTGTTTTAAATGTTGCGTACGTTCAAATCTACAACCGCAAATATGTTTACATTTTGTATGGATTAGCAAAGTGAGCAAACACCCCTCTGCAAAATTCTCACCAACATGCCAACACACACTTGCTGATTTTACCATGGTCTCTTTTAAGGGCTTTTGAAAAAAAAATGATGTCTTCACATGCTAAAACATTATGTCCTTGTAATTGTCAGGGACTGGGCCATGTGCACTCGCAACTCCAACTAGTCCTTTTGGATTTTGAATAGCTTAGAAAGTGCTTATTTTGTTTTGTCCCTCACAACTTAGTTCACATTGAAGTGACTAATAAACATGTTTAACTGAAGTGTGGCTACACAGCTTTAATATATGTATATTATAATAATGCAGACTGAGTCAAATCTTTACTGTAGTTTTGAACAGGGCACGATCTTCTCCCTTTTTTAAACCAACGAAAATTAAGTCACCATGGCCCGATTAAGGTGCAATGTGTTCACTGGATTGGTTAATATTTTGTGCCGGTAACTACCCCTGGCCTGGGTTACCTGGGTTATGTATTCTGGCCTAGGCTGGAATCTGACTGGAATATACCCTGGGGTATATTTTGTGACCTAGGCTGGAGTCTAGCCTAGATTACATTACTAGTAGGATGGCCATTTGTGCCTGTCTCCTGTGCACATTGAATCGCTGCCAAACTGTGCCCACTTTGGCACACTCACATATCTCAAAGTTCTGACATTTTCTCAACACCTCTGGCTTACTAAAATATACAGTTGTCACATCATCTCTGACTCTTTGTGTTGACATTTGCTTTAATCATAATCTCTGTACTATTATTGTCATCATGTACACAGAGGTCAAACAAAACGTCTCTGCAGTTTAAGGACTTGTTTTCATGTAAGACATTTTGTATTATACAGGAACAATTTATAGCTTACAATACGTCCCTCATAGATATGAGTTAGGATCTTATACAAATTGTAGACTAGTTAAGTCAAATGCATGGTGAAAAACTGTTCTCAGATTATTAATTAGTCAATATTTACATCTATATCATAGATGTGTGTCATAGGCCACACCATCAACATTGTCACATCCAAAAGGTTCTGCTGTCACTAACATATGGGTGCCATCCTAGTTACTGAGGGGCTCTCATTGGCATTTTAATGTTGGGCCTGCCCTAAATTACATGTTTACATTTATTGAAGTCCTGTTATGGAAAACACTGGAAATTGTTTCCTCATTAATTATACCAATCAAGCCCTGATTCCCGTTATTTTGGGCATGCATATTTTGTAATTAAACTGAAGTAGCCATTTGGCACTCCATTCTCTATTGGTTACATAGTTAGTCAGCACTGGGAGAATGTTAGGGTATTCTTGACTTACCTGTAGAAAAGAAATGAAAGGTTCATCGTTTTGTTTTTGTTGAAAAGAAGACACCTTATCTGTGTAACATGCCCTTTACCAAATACCCAGGACACCAGCCTTAAAACTGGCCAACTCCCTCCCAGCCCCCCTTAAAATCCAGCCCGTTGCAAATGTCAAGCTTCGCTGTGTATGCTGCCTCACTGAGATTCTTTTGCAGCAGGGTACATGAAAAGTAACTTACAAAATTCAAAGTGACAGCAACATAAAAAGCACTATCTGTATATTTCTGTTTGCATTCGTGAACCTATACAATAAAGGTTATTCACATACATTTGTATTTATTCAAGACTGTGACAGTATACATTGTACTTTTCAGTCTATATTGGAGATAGGAGTAGTAGCAGGCTACGTAGTTGTGCGTTCTTTGGTACATTTCAAAGACTGTTTACATGCAGTGTCATATATATACCAAATCCTTTATACCTGGGAAAATTTCTTTACCTTGACTCACTTGGCTTAATATCAGGTAGCATTACTTACAAATATGATTGAATATTCTATACATGCGTATCAAAGGAGGTTTGAAAATAGTAACCTCCTTAATGGCACATTTGATTTTGTAAATGTGATCTCCAGGCCACTCAAGCATAATTATGGAATAATGGTAAGATATATAGCAGCAAGGTAAAATCTTTTGCAATATTGTGATTGGTTGAGACCACTTGAATTAACCACAAAGCATAGTCAGTCGGCCTGAATCTAGCATAAAGTTACCTTTCCATGCAGTCCTCCATATAACCAATCAGTTCAACTCATCTCATGTCAATGGGTACAATACTGTTGCAATTCAATAGCTTTCTGCATGGGGGCGCTACCTACATGTGTGTGATACTGTTCCATAGGGGACATCTTTTGTTTTGCTGTTGGATCATTTTTCCAACCAGCCCAGATCATTTTTTCTATCAACCTGGTACCTGTCATTTAGCAAGGCTTAGGCACATTTTCCACATCATATAAACTGAGACTTACCCTGTTCACATCCCAATTGTTCTGCTGCAGGGGTCTGTGGTAGTGCACAGCAAGAAAGTGATAAAAGGGTTGAGAGGGTCTACCTGGTCCACTTTGCTCATGATCTGCTGCTGCAAAAAAAGAAAATGCTACAACTTGGCCATGGCTGAAAAGCATAAGAAGTGATGTGTTTTTAGTAAAAATTTGTTTTGGGATCAAACCTTATTACGGGTGTGCTGAGATCCGTTTAAATGTTGTTTTGACATTGCTTTAAGTTTTACAAGTTGTGCTCAGTGCCGTACCAAGGAACTTAGGAAAGCCACCGCCATAAATCTTGTCTTCGAGATTACATCCAGCACCATGTGATGGTGGCACTTCTCATGACTACAACAACACTACATACCCTGGCTGTCCCACTTTGGACAGGTAATGTTGGACAAACATATTAAAAGGCGGTTTCAGCAAACCCAGCACATTTGGCCTTCCCAATGCTTTAGGAGAAGAGCTGAGGACGTCCTCACACCAGGAAGTTGAGCTATGCTATTTTTTTTCAATTTCACTGTTCCTGGAAAAGAGGAACTCAGGAAGGAACCAGATTAACATGATTAACGTTAATCTCCAAGCAGATGTTGCTAGCAAGAAAGATCAAATTGTTTCAGTAGACCCAATGCAGTCTAGATATAGTCCAAAATTTTTAAAAAGTACTATGGTATATTCAATATTGTATCATTATGCCGACAAAAAGTGTTTTTTCTATAGACAAGACTCAGAGGATGTATGCATTTTCCGCTACAGCGCAACCCCAACATCTGCTTTGAGTTAAGTGTCAGGCTGTGACGTATTATGACGTCACATGACGTATGGTCCTTGCGGCCAATCAGCGCGTGAGCCGGGCGGGCGGGTTCCCCCACGTCGCGGTGTGTTGACAGTGGAGGGGACGTGTGTGTGATCACGGTAGAGCCTAGCGGCACTAAGACTTTAGCACGGAAGAACATTCTTCACAGATTCTTTGTTCAATTGATGTTAAGCGAGGACAGACGGTCATAAGGTGATTATATGCATCAACAGTGGGACGCTGGCGTTATTGTTGGGTTGTTGTGTAAATGGATTGCGGGCGTGTGGCCCGGCACGGCGGAGAAAAAAGACGGTCGCTCCAACAACATGTCCGACAGGAACTGAAGCTTCACGCTGGGAATCTTCCGTCTCCGGCTGGTAAAACCGAGGACCACTATTTCAGGAAAGGTTAGTTAGTCGGGCTTTTGTGTACATTTCACTACTTGGACTTACTACATGTCGTGAAATCCGTATGATTAGAAGATTTGAAGGAGGCGTGAAGATATAATCCCTAGCGTTACACGCCGACAGAGACCGGGCGGTTATGGACAAACAGCTGTTGCAAGGAAACGTTAGTTGTTTTTTGTTGTGTCGAATTTGGTCTCATCCCTTTGTCCCTTTAGAATGCCACCGGCCTTCTCAACTTTGCGTGTGTGTGGCGGTGGGGGTGAGGGGTGCGTGTAGGGAAAACGCGATATGCAGAAAACGTTAGACCACCACCCCCCTCCCTCCCCAACAGCTGCGGGCATGGCTACTCCTCATTGTGTTAGAGAATGTAGCCTTATGGCTGGCTGATTCCCGACGTTAGAGTTAGTCCGTCCCGTGCTATATGTGGTACATAGGGCCAACCTCTAATCCAACATGCCTTGTTTTTCACTTTTTCTTTAACTCATTGTTAGGAGCTCCAACTGCCTTTTATTCCTCTGGCAGAATGAGATTATAGATTCACCCCATTTGGCCAATAAATTATGTGTACTAATTTTACAGTTATGTGTACAGCCCAAGAAGTCTGGTAGAGACTACATGCAGCTGGATGACAGAAGTTATTTTATGTTATTGCTTATAGTTCTCTTCTTGTTTTACTACCAGCATGATAAAGGGAATCATCACTTTTTTGTGCCCATGAAGGAAGAAGAAAGACATAGGTCAACGTTAATTGTGTTAATGTTATAATATAACGTTATAACACTACATAACAAGTAACATTTCATCTATGGTGCCATCGTCTCCTTAGTTCTGATTTGGCCAGATTGGCTTGTGCCTGAGTTTGGTAAATCAAAGTACTGCTGCACCCAGTACCATGTGTATTCGATGGCATGCTGAGGTCAGCATGATAAACATGTTTGTGTTATGATAAATTGGAAACATGGCTGGAAAATGGTAACAGTGACACTTTGATATCGTCAGGGGCAACTAGTTTCTGTGAACAATGCTGGGCTAGTTCCCACATTTATGGCATGTCACGTCATCCAACTCCAAAAAAAAGTCCAAGGTTTTTGGTACACTTTTTTCTGTATCTTTTGTCCTGGACGTGCTATGGTCTTGACTTTTGTGAATGCTTTTGACGTCAGGAAGGAGTAGCTTTTTGTCCCAATCCCGGCTAATTTTGGAACTGGGTCAGCGGGGGCGTTTTTGTTAAAAACTTTCAAAGAGGATAGATACCTCAAGAAGGAAGGGCAAATTGTCATGAGTTTGGCATGCAGGTAGCTTAGACCCGATTTACACTAGGAAAATTTCTGGACGCACGGCAATGGTGCCAGGCGACAATCATGTTTATACTTATTATAGGCTTTCCCTTTTTTTGCTGTTTTTGCGGGGCTGGTTGTGGCCTTCCGCCACTTCTTACTTGGGAAGCAGAAACAATCGAATGCTACACAACTGAAAAAGCGAGGCAAAGCAGAAACAAACGACACGGAACAACAAAAAAAGCAAGAAGAAATACAATAGCATACTAGGCCTAGCTTGATACTTCCGTCACAGACACCCTGTCGAGCTGCCTTCCTCTGCTCTAGATTCTACTACCTACATGCACAAAAAAGCCGTTGTACGTCTGCGGTTGGTCGTATGATATGTCATTTTCTTACATCAGGTGGTCGCTGCATTCTTCCAAACAGGCCTTTTGTAGACTACCCCATGAAACAAAAGACAACACATGCTTGACAACTGATATTGACCTGGCCTCTCTAAAAGCCCAATCCAAGAGGACTTTGTTGTCAGTTATCATTACTTCTATCACTGGGCAAAGTGGTGTTGGGTGTTTCTGCTGGGCAGTTTCTGATTAACCCCAGACAGGAGTTGATTATCACAGGATGTTTGTGTTTGGCCTGTCCATCCCAAAAAGATAACATTCCCTTCCCCAGTTGGTGATTTTGAAACATACACCTCTGACTGTGCCAGGAAAATAACCTTTTCTACTTGATTTGACCAAACGTCATGTCGCAAACGTTAATACAAGACACAAACTACATGCATTTATGCACATTACAGTACGCAATTTTCCTCGCTTACATGGCCTGTAGATATATTATGTATAGAAATATCTGTCATTTTTTCTTACTTGTCTACCATGATACAACCAGTATTTTACAACCAGTACTGCTTTTCAATTATATGGGAAAGGGCGGTGCAAAATTGTTATGACCCATGTACCGGGGTAATAATGGGAAGCCCATGTAAAAGCTGTTGGGGGGAGTGAAAAAAATTCCTTTAATTTTAACTCTCTCTTCATGCAACATTATTATCTGTAATCTAAATAAATAAATAAATATACTAATACTGCACCACATGCAGTGATGAGCAAATTGAACAAAAACAAGGGTGTGCTTTTCACCATAATTTGATAAATCTACAAATACAGTTTCTCATTTACACAGGCGATGGGTGTTTTACTTAGGAAATTCCCCACCAGACCCATCAACTAACTGCCCTTGATATCATACAGTCCCATAGAATCCTTTTCCAAAATTGGTAGACAGGGTTACATGCACATATGCAGCTTAGGCTGTAGATTCAGAACATTATTTTAGATAACCAGATTTGCCTGATTCTTGATGTGAACAGGATCAGTGTTGTATGGGTGCGTGTTTTTGGTATCAATATCATATCAATATCGTAAAACACTGTCAGATTATCACATTATTTCATTTTAGTATTTATAAACCATTACAGTCCTTTACAAGTATGTGCTAAGTGTGCCTATTAGTATTACCCAAAAAGAACATTCAGTGAGGGGACTGAAACATCTGGTCTATGTAGACGGGCAGTCACTACAGACATGATTCAGAGTCAGAATGATGATGATGATGATTTGTACAGATGAAAGAAAATTTCATGCTTTTTTTTAGAAATTTCTGTTTGAGACGTAGCTACCAGTTATTTTGAGGGAAAATTAAAATCAACTCTATAAAGTTACCTGTATGAGTCATAACAACATTGATGTTTGATTACATGTCATGAAAAATTGTATCCATTACATTAGATAAAAGGAATTGATGGGATAAGAGGCTAATGGCTGTAATAGGAATGCCGCCATCCCACCTGGGTCTCATATGTCTCATTCAGGATTAATAACCATATTGGTCTGGGCCGCTATCATATTTCTTACTTAGATTCCTCTCCTGGGGAAACAAAATCAATATTGCAACAAGAGGTCAGCTCCGACCACATGAATTTGTCCACTAAGTGAGTTGGAAAGCAAATGCACCAGTGGTTATGCCAGACTATGCCGTTTTACACACTGTGACTGATATAGATAAGTACAAAAAAGGTTTAGGGTATAAACTATGAAATACATGTAATTCGAAGAAGAAAAAATTGTGTGGTTTTATTGGCATTTGGTATTTAGCCGTGGTCAATGGTCGCGGAACTGCAACCGACTTACTCGGACAAGCAGTTGCGATATTCATGAACATTTCTACGCCGACTGGGCAAATTTCACATTTCAGTTCATGTGTTCTGAAAGCCTCCTTTTTCATCTGCTATAATTAGTGTAAAGGACGGTAGTTTTTGCCTCAGTGGCTTTCACATAAGGATTTCTACAAAGTGATCATGTTCTTTTCGCTCTCTTTTTTTATTTACCACACAGTGTTCTCACCAGGATTTTTCACAGCATAGGGGCAGGGGCCGGGGGCAGCGCCCTGGTGGGGCTCAACATCAGAGTATCCGGGTGTTGCAGACTGTTGATGCGAATTTGTCAGGAGGCAGGGCTGCTCTGTTTTTTTATTATTTTTTTTCTATCGGGCTGCCATCTTATTTTGGCTGTGGTGAACTAACTCTAGACTAAGATCTCGTACCCAATCTCTGCTAGCTCTGTTGCCATTGCATAAGTTGAAGAAAACATGCGAAAGTAAGATTAAGGAAAACATAATCTGTTGCACGATATATTGAACATCTTCCCTGTCCATTTTGAAGTTTGCAAGCACTCTATCGACGATTACAGCGAGTCACTGGTGGGCGCACTGTGATCTCCCCAACATCCCATTGGTATGTAAACACAAACTGTCCAACCATAGCTGTCCTATGACACTGCTTTTTCCTTGTGTGAATCGGGTCATTGCACTCTGTCCATGGTGGTGCGCAGGCCCACAGTGCCCACACATTTTTTATGCAAATGACTTGTTCTTGATTCCCTCTTCAGCGGGCTTGGCCTCTGGAATGTCAAATATTTCTAAGCCATTGTTTGCGGCTGTCACTCGATATTTGCTAGGAGCAGCCCCTTCCCAGTCCATGGCTGCTGTGGAAGGGATGACCACAAAGGAAACATGTGTGGCAGCATAGTGATAATTGCCACCGTACACCTGCGGAGAATGGGACAGAGCCGCCACGACAATGGTCTCAGCTTTCTGAGAGCAGCTAATGTTGCGGATTGGGGCATGCCTTCTTTCAGCCAGTCCATGTTAGGTCATTCATGTTAACTACTTGCAAAAAGTCCAGTCTGAATGCTCCATGCGTCTTTGTTCTTCCTCTGGTTCTGCGGCTGCTGCAACAGGGTGCTGCTCTGCAGGACGGAGTCAGCAGGTGTCAGGCACACAGGAACTTCTGGACGGTGAGTTCTGTCTTAGTTAGCCAGAGAACATCTTGTCATTGTTCTGTCCGCAACTGTCCGTCTGGGAGGGAGAGACATACTTGTACAATAGCCTGAATTCAATCAAGCCTCCTGTGACTGCTCCCCACCCTGTAAACGCCTCGCAACCCAAGGGGAGGGGAGAGAAACCCCCGGACAGCTGAAGTTTGCGTTATACAGACTACTTGTACAAGTACTGCAGGGATCCTCGATGTAATTTTGAGAGAGGAAATGTGGAGGATGAAAAAGTTGATTTGAGACCACTACTGTATCTGCTTGTACATCAGAGTTGCTACCAGGGAGACCTGGCAGAATTTTGAGTGAGGAAACAACAAAGTAGACTAAGAGTAAGACAGGAAGTATGATATCACATACCTTGATGGTAAGAAAGGGAATAAGGTTAGAAGGCTGGCTTGTGTTGGCCTGCCTAGATCTTGTGAAATCCTTGGCGAGTTCAGTGTAAACTTCCTCCTCTCTCCTAGTGTTACTGACTTTTTTGAAGACAAATCTCCACATAAGAATATTTTCTTTGCTGTGTCCGCTGTCTTGGTTGATAAACGTCTTCTAACACTGTCTAGCTGTGGTGAATATGCTTGAAAACAACTTGTGTGGGCCGTATGAAAATTCGTTAGGAAGGGATAGCAGCAGAAACAAGGATATGTTTATGTACATATTATGTTGAACATGTAACCTTCATTTGAGATCCATAAAACGATATTGCCAACAAACCAATCTCCACAAACTGGATGAAATAGGATGTACTGATATGTAAATATACATCATGATATATAATGATGTAACACATAGCCATATGGCAGAACCGGATTAGAGGATGCCAACATTTTTGAGGGGAGGGGTGTATTCAGGACACAAGTGCTGTGTTGACATGGCGTAACGTCCGTCTACCCAGGCTTGTGTTCTAATTGAAGTTTGTCACGCGAAGGGGCTGGAATTCATGCAATACCTGCGAAGCCTATAACCCACTTCACTAGACTAGAGTACATGTGGCTGGCCGTGCATTCTCTTCCATGTTTCTATTGTGGTCCTGGCTTTGCTTTAGTTTGTACTTCGTTGTTTTGATCCCAAAGGTAGCTTTTAAAACCTGTCTATGCCTCCATTGTCGGAGTCTTTCTGGGACATGAGTATGAATAGGTGTCTCCACTAGGGCTTGGTCTAACAGTGGTGTTACCCGATACGTCATGTTCTGTTGACACGACCCCCAGGATGGCGGCTCAGTGACGCGCCTGCCTTTGCGCTGCATACATTATGAACAAGCATGTTATTACCAATCAGCTTGCCTGTATTTGCTCTGTGGAACCAATAATGCTATGTCAACATCAACAGCAGTAAACCAGGCATTCGCCCTTCACCTGTCAAAGTGTGCCTTGTAAACTCCGTCTACAGATTCACCTGTTAGATTTACTGGTTGCTTATGGACTCAGTGGTTGGCGGAGCAAGGTGTACTTGTTTGAAATGTTAGGAATTGTGTTATTTGTCGATAACTGCCAATCATGGTGTCTTTGTAAGTCTCCATCAGAGCTACCGGTTTTCGTCAGAAACTGGACGTTACCCGTTGTTTCACCACTTCACTTGACCTGAACAATAATGATGTTTTTACAGGCTTGTTACATACTTACACTAAGCCGCATTCCGATTGTTCCAACTCCCTACAGGCACATTTGTAGTTGTTTTGCCTTGACCACAGAACCAGTTGCACAACAAAGTAGCTGTATCTCCTTGGGTGGTACAACACTGGGCACATAAATGTGCCTTCTCCTTTGTCTGCCATCACACAAGATGTAAACAGCAACAGTAGAGAAGGTCTCATTCATGACGTATTACTCCGAGTGGATACCATAAAAGAGTGCCGACCAAAAATGAAAGGCCGCGTAAACTATGTTCGGACGTATCTTTACATACAAATCAATGGGAGTAAAACTTGAAGATGAGACTGGGGGTATAAGTCATTGATCAGGCAGTGTGTTCATCTTGCTCCACAAGTTGGCTGCTAAAACCTTATTGACACTACAAATTCTTAAACGCTCACATCTATACGATAAGAAAATGACAGTGCTCTCTAGTACTTTTTCTTTCAATCTCTAACAATGAGACAGATACCCTGTGTGGGAGAGTAAAGTGGTTTCTCACAGCCTCACCATTCAGTACAGAGTGGGTGATAATTATGTCATTCAGATGTGCCTGCCTCCTCTCCACCCAGTTTTACCACTTCTATTATTCCTGGACAAAAGAAGATCCTGGTAGATTTTTGCTAGATTGTGCAGCACAGATATGCTGTGTGGATGTGCAAATTGCTTGTCAGGCCTATGGCTCTGGCTTGTTTGGGACGTCTTTTTAGGTGTTTATATCAGGCTGCCTTTTTCTTTTGTCAGGTTATCTATTTATCCTCCAGCCAAACCCCTGCTGGCATACGCAAGCATTACTGCCTTATAAACCTAATCACTTTAACACATTAGAGTCCTTTACAAGTATGTGCAAAGTGTGCCTATTAGTATTACCCAAGAAGACCATTCAGTCAGGGGACACATAAAATCTGGTCTTTGTAGACAGGTGGTCACTGGACAAGATTCAAAATTATCCAAGGGACCAGCAAAAAGTGGTAACATTGGTCAGGTGGTCCTTATGAAGAGATGGTCACTTGTGCAGGTCTCACTGTATTAATCTATAGGTACAAAGTAGTGCCTGTACAAAGGCTTCTGATGGTGCTTATTCTAGTAATAATTTTCTTCCCACAAAACTCCTTACCCGTAAGTTACATGTGGAAGTGAGTGAAAGATTTATAAGTAATTTTGTATGTCCATTTTTTTCCTTGTGTAAATAGGTTCAATGAACTTTGTATAGGTGATTTATTTTCCACTAAGAAATTCAGTCTATTTCAGTAGAAAATACCATTTCTGGACGTAAGTTTGAGAAGCTGTTGAAAGAAAATTATAACGTAAGAAAAATTACACCAAGGCCTGGCTCCGTCGGACAATTGATCCTAGCTTACGTGTTCATGTGACGTCATCTGCAGTGTTATGCTCTGTTGCCTTTCAGTCTGTGATTGACACCTTTTCAAAAAGGTGTTTACTTCTTTTTGATCAAGAATAATGCTTTTCAGTCAGCCATGAAAATGGCCTCGTGCCAAGGCTTACATAGTGGTTAGCAGCTATATATAGGGTGTGATGGCTTTATGTGTCATAAGTGTGGCCTTGACGCACGTGACAGGGGATGTTCACCATTCCCCTCATGCCCTGAATGTGTTGGTGGTCACTATGACAAGGCTGTGGTGGATTTAATGTAGTACAGAACAATTTTGATAGGAGAAATTGTATCAATCACCATGTCTGGATTTTGTCAAGACCTGTCACTCTAATATTTCTTAAGTGATGGAGGTATTGTTTTTTGGTGTCTTCTTCATGTATGTCTGTTTTTTTCTCTCAGATATTTGGGCCAGCAATAACCGGGTGATTATTTGGTAGGTCGGTACAGGTAGGTCTTGGGAAGGCAAAGGTCAAGGTAGCTTTCTTTGGTACAGCAGGAAAATGTCCAATCCATATTTTAAGTCTTTTGTCCTGGACATGCTATGGTATGGTCTTGATTTTTGGTTGGCAGAATGAGATGTATGTAACTTTTGAATTTAGGAAGAAGTTTTGACCCCCTTGCAGTTGATTTTTGAACTGCAGGGGTGTTTTTGTCAAAAAAAAGGACGGATTGTCATGATTTGAGGCATGTAGGTACCGGTAGCTTAGACAGACATGTACAATGTACACAAGTAGGTGCAAGTTATGCAGATTAGGACTTTATTTATTATAGTTCTAGTGTTTTCCATAATAGGCCTTCGATATGTCAAATGTCATCGTGTGGAGTGTGCTTTAAAGGTTTCCCCTGTTCCTAACACCATGTTTGTGTTTGTGTCTGCAAGGTAAGGCAGTACATGTAAGTTGTAGCTGCTTTTATTGGGTTATGTTCTCCACGTGTGTACAGCACGTTCATGGTAAGATATCCTGTTGTTTGGTTTCAGGCACATGCCCGTGGGTGGGGGGTACAAAAAGTTGTGGGAAAGTCTATGTGCAGCTTTCTCTAGTGGTGCCAGGTTCCTCTTTGTTAGATTGTTGTTGTTGAGAATAACCACCCAATGCAACTGTTTGGTTATCGCTCACTGTTGAATGGCAGAACAGAATGAGAACTTAACGGGTGGGCAGCACAACAGCCAGGGTCCCGACTGCTTGGCAAGACAATGAGTTTGTCAACAATTTCCCACCATATTACATGTCCGCAGCACATTTCCCAACCTATAAGGTACCCATTTTCGGGATAGACTGACAGTGGCGCTTTGAAGGGTTGCCATGTTGCTATTACATTAGTAACCTTGCACCCTTCTCTTGCCTTTGAAAATTCCTTCGCAGCACCCGTCATCCTTTTGTACACAACTTGCGAATACATACACACCTCCGTTCTCACGGCTCGGAGGGATCATCGTTTCACAAAACAAACACACCACAATGGACGAGGCCGACACAAGAGGAAGGTACCGACTGTTTATTAGCCAGTGTGGTCGGGAGAGCATGGGCACATGACAGCGGCAGGCATAAGGAACGGTCTTATTTTGGGCTTCGTGCGAGCGAAGGATTTACTGGGTTGACAGAAGTGTGGAGGTGAGTGGTTGGATGACTCTAGCTGTCCACTCAGGTGTCAGCTGCATTCCATGTGCTATCCTACACCTCCGTGTTTGCACTTTTTGGGGCTAGTAGTAGTAGTAGAAGTAAGTACTGGTTTAGGGTCTGACTAATGCAGGAATGTCCGGTTGTCCTGTTACAAGCTTAGGGATGAGACAACTACATATCATACTGGTAAAACTGTTTGGTTTGGGGCGGGAGGAAGTCTGTGTAACACAAACTCTGCTGTCCGTTGTCTATGACAGGCCCCTTCCGGCCAGCCGAAGTTGGGCGGCTGCTAACAGTGTGGTTTGATCAGGCTTGGGGGGAGGGGCATGGAAAAATTTTGTTGCTTGTTTTTCTATGACTAAGTTAGGCAGGTTGATTCTCACCTTGTCATAGCTACAAGACAAGTTTGGTTTGATGGTTTGTGGCCAGGTCCCACTGCATGTATAATGTATGTTTGTTATCCAGAATAGAATTTGCAAATACGCTCTGGCCATACATACAGAACTTCAGAAAATCTTCCAGAAGTTAGAAATAGAAACAGCATCTATTAGTCTATAATTAGGCCAGACTTTTTGGGTGGGAGTTTCATATCTGCTGTTCTGGACATGCTATGTGACCTTGTTTTTCAGTGTTACCGTGATTTGTCGGGAGTTTGGGCTGTTTTTTTATGCCTAATGTTAAGTTTTGACAACCAAATCTGTATGATAGCATCCATGCATAATGTACGATATTCTTTTCTAACAGATTTCAGGGTAACTAACTTAAAGAAAATACTTTTCAAAGAAAAAGTGACAAACTTTAGATACTGACAGAAATATATCTGTTCTCCCTGGAGTCACAACCTGGAATTGGCCTCTTTCAGGAAAGAAATATCAAAACATGATGTCCTCCAGTCACTACAGGCATGCTGGGACTCAGATAACCTTACAAACTTCCATTGAAGGTTTATCTGAAGTATGCCAGGTATTTACATGTACTTATGCAGGCATAAGGCACTGTGTGAAATGTGGCAATTGGCTACCATTGTGTGTGCCTTTCACTGATAAGGGACTGTACCATCTACACGGCAGGTTGCGCACAAGAAAGGTTTTGGACAATACGTGTATCTCATCCTGGTTAGCGTTTGACATGCAGTCAAACAAGTGGCTAAAACTGGAACAGGTGACCTCAAAAGGGAAGTGTTGTACGAATATGCGTGTTACGCACTACAGTTTCCTCCCCTCTGGCAGCTGATGGAATGGTTGTTTCCTAATTTGCATATCAGTGAGCGATCAATCCTGTGGCTTGCAAGTTGCATGCATGTGTGGATCAGTTGGCAGGACACTTCCCTGCACCAGAGCTTTCCAATCCAAGACTGGAGATGTGGCTGTCAGGTGGGGCAGAACAAGTTTATGTGCTCCTTTGTAGCCTGCCCAACTCGTGGCACTTGCGGTTTGGTTTTGTGAACAGACTGTGTCCTTGGTTTGAGCCAGAGCAGTTGTTGCTGTGTTTCCCAGGGGGCCATGCTTTTGTGTTTCTGGAACCTTTGGAATGACCTTTGGAAGGGAAGGGCAATTATGGGCTGCATACATTGTAGGTTAGGCTGTGATTTGCAGACTTAACCGCACAATGTTTTTACAGAAAGTTAAGATTTAGATAGGTAAGATTACTTCAGAGTTGGAATTCGCATTGAGGTGACATGTACAGTTGGGTGGGGGGATGAAATACAGTACAGCATTAAAACCAACAAAAAAACATGCATATGTGATATGACCACAAGATGGTGTGTGTACATATGCAATTGCTATAGCATTGTTGCATACATATGCGAATGCTAACCAATTTCGCTTATTGATCCAGTGTGAACATTAGACCTTAGCTATGTTCCTAACCCTATTGTATACTTACTTATTCACGTTTGCTCCATGTCATCTGTCCTTGATGTCAAGCCACCATCACCACAGCAACCTTGATCAACGTCAAAAGTACAATGAAATCATTTGATACGCTGCATGATGATGATGTTAGATTATTTGGCTGACTGCTCTTCTGTTGTTACAGAACTTGAAGCTATAGAAGCTTGCAAGTGGCTGCGTGACTGCGGGTTTCCTCAGTATGCTCAGATGTATGAAGGTGAGTTGTCTGCTGTCTTGTACTGGAGTTTTGAAATGAAGTTATGTTTCAATGAGCAATTTTCTAAAAAATTGAAGCAGGAGGCTAGGTGGCATCAGCCTAATAGTAATACATGTATCTGTTTCTAGTCATTCCCGCAGATTATTCATATGTAACATGAACTAATGTTGGTTACACTTTTTTCTCTTCATTTTTTCTGTGTAGATGCCTGTTTTCCTGTGGATATAACGTCAGTGGAAACCGATCACGACTTTCTTGATAGGGACTCTATACAATCATTGATTCGGTGAGTTTCATTTTTGTCAGTATATTCATCATGTCTCGCATGAAATCCCTCATGACGGTGCGGAATATCCCGCGGTGCGTCCAAGCATGTCGCAGAATACCCACTCGGCATTTGCGGGTTGAGAATCTACGCTTACACATTTTAAATTTGAAGTGTAAAAAAGATGTTTTGAATCCCAAATGCACATGATGTATCCAACAAAATGGCTGTCCTGAAAAATCCTGTAAGTTTGCTGTCCAGCATCATCCTGTGGGGCATCCTTGACTGTCCCGTGGGATATTCCATAACTGCACCATGGGATATCCGTCACTGTCACATGGGATGTCCCATACCGCACAGTGGGATATCACAGGCCGCACCGTAGGATATCTCATACCGCACCACGGGACTTTGATACATATACAGAAAGCTGTACGGAAAGCTGTACCATACATGTAGTAAGTTATTGAGCAGCTGTGTTGGATTATTTAAACTGGCTTCTGAGCTACAATTTACTGATTTTGCCTGGCCCGAATTTGAGGATCGGTAGGTAGGTTTGGTCCAGCCAACTGGCACATACATGTTTATCCATCTTGGGTTGAACTGTGAAATAAATACCTGAGTTACTGGGCTATAGGGCTGAGGTCATATGTTTGCAGGAGGTACACAAAACAAACAGAGCCAGTACCATAGGGGGTCAACAAACAGGTCAGCATCCAAGAACCTTTGGCCAGTTTGGCTGTACTGAGGTGTTTTTTGTCAGGCAGTTGTTGCATCCATGTATATTTGCCTGACTGTAAATGGATAAATGTTAAAACCCCAGGCTTGAATTAGATATCAGGTTTGAAATACTACCTGCATGTGCAGGTGAAATTGTAGCTGTGCAGGGATTTCTGATGGATACCTGCACTTAACCTGTGCAGCAAGTCTATTTGTCAGAAGTACAATCGGCACCATTCAAGTTTAGAGTTGCAGGTCCACAGATATAGTAACCACTTTTTTTGGTGAGGGTTGTATGTCACTCACAGTCTGGTTACATGTTTTAGTTCAAACCTGCCACTGATTTAGGTTATTTACGCATATTCCAATACTTCAGTTCAGATAAGGAGCTAACTTTGTCCTCTCCTCAGACGACTGCGAACACTGAACAGATGTGCCAGCATGAGGATTGAAGCGCCACGACCACAAGTGGTGAGTTCAGCCACACTAAAAATAACCCCGATAGCTAATCACGTAAACATCTGCACACACTACTTTATTTACTCAGTGAACTGGTATTTTCTTTCGCCAGTTTTGTTTGGAGATTATGACAAACCTGCACCACATCTAACTCCTCCCGCTCCTTTTTCTTGATGTTTGTACATATTTGTTGATAAGACAGTATTTTGGAGTAAGAATTTATATAAAGAAAGGTTGCTGCTGAAGCAGAGTTGATTTGGTCATGTCAAAGTAGCCATAGTGATAAACAAACAGAGTGTTTGCCTGTGCTGACCTACTTGTGCCCTGCCTGTTCTGTCAGGTGGATGACTCGGATGAAGATGAGCAGTGCGCCATCAGCAATAAGTGGAAGTTCCAGCGTGTCAGCCGGCGCTGGTCTCGACTGGAGGATTTCTCACAGGTACCAGAGGTCACGGTGGACCTGGTGCCCGTCCAGTCGTCAGACATTCCCACCCAGCTGGCCACATCCTACAGTAGTTATGACAGTGTACTAACTGATAGTAGTGATAGGGTGGAGAGCTATAGCTACACTAGTGCCAGCAGCTTTGATAGCCAGACAGGGGGCTACCTGCGCAGCCCTTGCATAAGTAGGAAGACCTCAAGGACCAAATCTCCTGACTTTCCTGGACTACTTCCAGTCACAATAGAAATTGAGCCTCTTGAGCCAAAATCACCCCCGCCAAATGACAATGGTAGGGACCATCGGGGAGTGAAGGGACTTCTGAAAAGGATGGACACGTTGAGACGGAAGCGAAGTCGGAGTTCCAGCAGAAAAAGGACACCTGGCAAGGATCGCGTTGTGATCAGTGGGCCAGTGCTTCAGGAGAGCACCATGAACCAAGCCAAGATGGATCGGCTGAACTGTGTTGATGTCAGAAAGACTGACGAGAATTCCAACGTGCAGGGGAAGCTGGAACAAGGTGAGGTAGTAAGGAGACAGCCCGGGCAGGCAGCAAGCCCACACTCAAGGAGCAGACGAGAGGGTTGTGTTTTTGATGATGACATTCTGAACAGTTTGAAAAACCCAACCCCCAAGTACAGTCCAAACACCTACAACAGGAGAAACGAGTCTCTCTCTCGCCGTGACGGTTTCAGCAGAAGCAGTGTCGTTAGAAACGGTTGCATTTCCACAGCTCGCGGAAGCATGTTGAACTACCACACTGGGAGCTTCAACTTAGGCACTGGTACATGCAAGGATGTTTGGCGCCCGGTCATAAAGCGGCAAGCCTCAGAAGACTCTCTAGCAACCCACAGTATCTACGACAACGTTCCCACGTCATCGCTGGACACAGCGGGAGACATTGCCGCACCACAGGACAAGGTTGCTGCAGTGGAGGAAATCCTTCAGAGCATCAGTGGACTGAGTGAGGAGATCATGTCCATGAGCTTGTCAGACTTTGACGAGGACAGCAGCCATAACCCTAGCAGCGCCCCTCCCACCCTGTCCCCTCTGCATCAGCAGGTCCGGCTGGAGATAGAGGACAGGCCGGCGTTCCCAGACAGCGACATGGGCATGTCCAGCTCTTGGGATGAGCTGGAAGAGAGGAGAAGAGCTACGCAGAAACCCAAGGACTCAGGAATGGAGACAACGTGTTTGAACAAGCTTGCTGTGTAAGTCTTTATGATTTTATTGCACTGTTTATTTCAGCTATTAAGTGTTTTTGTTTACCCATGCTGCATGTTTGCATTTTCATTTGCTGCGGCTTGTATCTTTTATGTGAAAATTAACTTGAAATGGGAGTTAAAAGTGAGTCGTTTCTTGCATACAGCGGCAGACGGTCGCGGGTACAATGGCACGGCTTCCAGAAGTCTCGACCTATCCTGCAGTTCCAACCACTCCAGGTCCACGTCTTGTCGGCAGGGCAGCTTCTTGTCCTGCGCAAACTGTCGCTCCTCAAGCTGACCGCCCTGATGGAGAGATACTCTCCGTCCAACCGAAGCGGCTGGAACTGGTGAGCTCCTCCAACATAGCTTTTGTTCTGCTGGAAGTTAGTGCACTTACAGGTGCTTTCTTCCAGCACCTGTTTTCTTTGCGACTTCAGTAACACTGTAGTTTTACAACCCTGCTGCAAAAAGAGTAAGGATAACTAACACAAAAAGGAACAAACAAACAACAGCAGAAAGATAACCAACACCTGGTATACCAAGCTTAACAAACAAACATCCTCCTGTTAATGATTGAATGGTAGATTCCACTGAATACTTTGTTTGCTGTTCCGTTTTATGGTGGCCCTTGAGAGATAGGTATACAGCTGTTTTGTTTGGAGTAAAAGCTTGATTCTATGGCCTTCTCACTACTGTGGGGCTGTAAAAGCAGTGGGCTAGGTTGTTCAGGAGACAGCTCAAAGTTCAAAATAACTAGCCAACAACGTTGTATCCATATCTTAAGGACTTTATCAGGAATTGCAATATGTACTCAGAACTAATACATTTGCTTTGTCACATAGGGCGATGCCACGATTCATGAAGAGAATACGTGCTCCTGAGTATAAAGGTATGTACTACTAAGTGTTCGTCATACTAGGGTTAGTGATATGTGACCCATAGATCAAGAATACACTATTTGGGCATGTTCAAGGAAATGATTCCAACTTAAAGGCTCAATACCCAGAAATATTGTAATTGTAGAAATGGTACAATGTATTGCAGATCAAATACAGATATACGGATAACCATATAATAAAAAGGAGATGTGTTTAGGAGAATGTTGCCCTCCCAATTCTGACATGTTATATTGATTAGTGTGGTGTTACATGTCTTTTCCTACTTTCTGTGCAGATAAAGCCGTGTTTGGGATCCCCCTGCTGCACGTGCTCCAGCGGACAGGGCAGCCCCTCCCACAGTCCATCATCTACGCCATGGACTACCTGCGCAGAACCTCCATGGACCAGGTCGGCCTCTTCCGCAAGTCTGGGGCGCGCTCCCGCATCCAGGCCCTGAAGCGCATGAACGAGACCAATCCGGACACCCTGAGTTACGAAGGCATGATGTCCTACGATGTTGCAGACATGTTGAAGCAGTACTTCCGTGAATTGCCAGAACCGCTTCTCACAAACAAGCTGTCCGAGACCTTCATCAGCATCTTCACACGTAAGAAATATTTTATGTGTACCCATTTTTCTTGGTCATCCATTCATCAACTTGCCTTTAGTCTCAACAGCCTCAAGGAGTCCCATGGGGCCCTGCCCAAAAATGCAAAAAGCAGTCCATATACATAAACTGTTGCAATTGTAACCAAAGCATTAGGAACAAGGTCTCCAACAATCATTCTAACTTTAATCGGTTAGCAATCAGCAAGTGGTGTCTGTATCTGAGGCATTTTAGTATTCTGCTTCTGTACAATTTCAAGTCTTATTTTTTTCTTCTTTAAATTGATGCTGAGTGCTGTTCTGTTGTCCTGTCTGCAGGTCTCCCCATGGAGCTGCGTCTGCAGGCCATGCAGGCTGCCATCATGCTCATGCCGGATGAGAACCGGGAGGTTCTGCAGACTCTCCTGCTCTTCCTCTGTGAGGTGGCCAAAAATGTGGAGGAGAACCAGATGACACCGTACAACCTCGCCGTGTGCTTCGCCCCGTCCCTCTTCCACATCGCTGGACCGCGCCGTGAGAATCATTCCCTCACGAGGCGACACCGCTCGGGACGACCTAATGAGAAGGAACTGAGTGAGAATGTGGTGAGTTTATATATCAACTTTGTTCAAGATGAATCTAAACATCATCTTCCACATTCTATATTGTTTCTTACACCTCCCTATCCCACGCTCATCATCCTGCAATGGTTCCCTCTCAGGCCGCCCACGAGTGCCTCACAATGATGATCAACGAATGCGAGCAGCTCTTCTTGGTAAGTTCATATGTGTTACTAATTAACATAGTACTAGTACATAGCTGAAACTTTCTGCCAACACAAAACATAATGTATCAAATTTTTACTATTCTACTGCAGTCTTTCTCAGAATTCAAGTGACCAGTCACCTAAGTCACTTAACCTTACAGACGTGGGGTCAATTGCTGATGTCACATACGTCAGCCAAGTTCTAATGTTCCAGTTGTAGTTAGTCTAAGCCTCCTCTGTGCTGTGTCCACAGGTTCCAGAGGACACCATGATGCAATGCCGGTTCACCTACATGGAGCAGGGCGATCCCGTGGCGCTGGACCAGCTCGGGCGGAAGAAGTTTGACGAAAGCTCTGATTGGCACAACTACATTGAGAACTGCATCCAGGGACTGCTAAAGGTATGGATGCTACTTCATGTCTGTAGGGTGTAGAAATGCAATGCCCCTACTGTATGCAAAGTTAACCAAATCATTGGCACCAACCTGGGAAGGACAAGTATTTAGATCTTGAGTATAGTCAATCTATAATGTGATAAACCAACACAAAATGGTCCCAGATTTGTTAGCTCTCTGTAGGATGTTCATAAGGTATAATCGCTGGGAAATATCACATTATAGAATTGTGAAAATTGGAAAGCTCATATAAGGAACTGGCACATACATAGATATTAGAAACAGCAAAAAAAGAAGGAAACATCATTAACTATTTTGTTCATGTAGACAACTTATATATGACAGATTCAATGCAAGGCAACATATCTGATGTCTGTTGTCTTTATGTGTCAGGAATCTCGAGACAAGTTCAAGGGCTGGGTGTCGATCTCTTGCCCAAATGACGTGGAACTGACCTACAAGAAGGTTGGTGATGGCCACCCACTCCGCCTGTGGAAGTGTGCGGTGGAAGTAGAGGCTCCGCCGGTGGAACTGCTCAACAGAGTCCTGAGGGAAAGGTGAGCACCTCTGAGTTGTCTTCCTTGGAAGAAGCAATTACTAGTGACTGTGGTTAGTCAAGGTTATTTGGTCGCTGTGGAAAAAAAATTAACAGTAAGACATTTTATTTGCCAAATCACCAGAAGTTGAAATTTTATGTTTCTCGAAAGTTTAAGAAGAAATAAAATGAAGCAATGTTTGATGTGATGCCTTCATTACCCAGACACCTGTGGGACGAGGACCTGATGAAATGGCGTGTTGTTGAGAAGCTGGACAGACAGACGGAGGTGTTCCAGTACGTCACCAACTCCATGGCTCCCCACCCGTCGCGCGACTTCTGCACCCTGCGGTCCTGGCGGACGGACCTGCCCCACGACACCTGCGTGCTGGTGGAAACGTCAGTGCAACACCAGGATGCTGCGATCATGGGAGGACTGCGCGGGACAGTGCTGGCATCGCGGTACCTGATCGAGCCGTGTGGGTCGGGGAAGTCCAGACTGACACACATCGTCAGAATAGACACAAGGTGAGAATAGCTTTCTATTTTGGGAGGGGGTAGTTTGAATGTATTCTAATGAAATTAGTCAGTAAAGCAAATCTTTTCCATATTTGGGTTCATTCCTAGTTAACTTAATACTCTGAATTTTACACATTAACAATATTTTAGGCCCCCATATAGTTAGGTCCAGTGTGACATCCCTTGTCCGGTTCATTCAAGCAGGGGTTCCTTTTGCAATCAGTTGATATTCTGGGCTATCTGTCTGCATTACATAAACGCTACAAATTGTAAATTATGCAACTAAATGGAATAATTTGCTGGAAAGCAAATACAGTTGAGATGATGTTGTCTACAGCAGTTATATTGTTGCATTTGTTGTGTTGAACACAGGGGGCGCTCTCCAGAGTGGTACAACCGCGCATATGGCCACATCTGTGCGGCTCACGTAGGGCAGATACGGGACTCCTTCAAGCACTCGAACGAGGGACCAGAGACGAAGGTCTAGTGAAGGGAAGGACCAGAAGTATTAAGCACTAATTTATAGAGAATTTTGTACACATGACTGATGATCCTTTGTACACAGTGATCTGTTGGTACATGTTCAGGCGCCAGATGTACCGAGGATTGAAGAGAAGCCATAGTAGTGAAATGCAATACTAAGTAGTATCTTATATATCTGTTTCTCAGACAGTATTATATGTACAGATATATCAGTGACACGGGAGTTCAGGAGAGATTTGAGCTTTATTTGTACTGTGCAGTCAGGGTATACATTCCAAACATGGACTCCCTATTACTTATTCCAGAGTCTGAGACATAACCCGAGACAGGTCCTATAGTACAGACCTGCCTTACGTAAAGCTGACATTAGTAGTTAGCAGTAGCTGGTTGATTATTAACAATGCAGTAAGTGGTATCCACTACTGCAGATGGTGTCAGGACCATGACGACTCCCAAAATGTGTATATATTGGGTCAGAGAAGAGAGTAATATTTATATTTGAAGGAGTATTTTTCTTCTGATTTTTTTTCTCTTTCTGTCTTTTTTTCCACTTATTTATTGTTTCCCAAATACCTCATGGCATTTTAAACCTCTGTGTACAGTATTTTCTATATATTTTAAATCAGGTCTGACAGTCAATAGTTAAATTGAACTAACACACAATTTTGTTCATGATGAGGATGCACATTTTATGCTAATTCTTCAGTATTTTGATTTCCCCATCTAAAGTGTTGGATGACTGCTATCCTGTGTACTCAGTGATGGTCTAGTGATAGCAGTGTACATCTGATTAGCTGGCAAGCTTTCCCAGCCATGACCAATATAAGTATATAGTAGTGCTGACCGTAGTAGAACTGTATTGTGAACTGAAGCCCGAGATGGGAGCACAGAAATGGATGTCAAAAACAGAGTTGTGAACAAAAATAAAGAGGCAATAGGCAAGAAGGTGAAAACATAGCATCTCTGTCTTCTCACTATCTCACATGAATTAATAGAAATAAAGAATTATTGACATGAAGAAGACTGTGCTATGGCGTGACTTTGGTGAAACAAATAGGAAGAAAGGAGCTGAAGTTAGTCACAGCGTTACATACATACACAAACAACATTCATCTTCTTCTAGATTCAATACATAATACTTTCCACACATCACATGGGTTTGTCCAGGTGAAGTGCACACCTCCAAGTCAGTCTGAGTGCCCAGCTGTAACACCTATGAACTCACCATTAGCACTCACGACTTTCCACACACACCACAACCACAAGAATTCAGACAACAGATAAGTAATAGATAAAGTTGAAAGCCAATGTATACAAGGAAAGGTAAATATTTCCCTCTCTTAATTTTTGGAGATTAAACCAATAGTAAGGATATATAACGCAGGCCTCCCTCTTGGTAGGTTTTATTTTCTTGGCTAGTCCTGCAGGATTCATACAGTCAGTCCACTGTCGCATGGGGGTGCTGAAAACCCCAAGGAGAAAGGTCAATTTCGTAAAGCCTAAAAAATCAATATAGACAAGTCCTTGAGAACATGAATACTCCCGTCAGAGTGAAACGAGAAAGTATTTATATGTACAATAAATATTATTTCGCCAAAGACCCACAGAGTAGTGGACAAAAGTTATTTGCGATATAGTGGACTGGCCATTGGACAGGCTGGCTCTATATCAGCAATCAGGAGACAGTTGACCACGGTGTAAAGTGTTCACGGGCATTGATGATGACGTATGGATGATGACACAACGTACTTTGATTTTGCTTGTGTTTGTCATAAAGTATAACTGCGAGACATTGCGACACGATGATTTCTATGTATCATGTATGTATTCGTCTTTACTTCTTGGCATGTTGACCTTCATGAAGAGCAAGAGCCGAATGAGAGTTTATCAATGATGAATAACGTTACATGCCATAACTGTCATAGCCACCCCAAAACTTGATTTCACAAGTCTCCAGGTCACAGATTTCGTGTGTTGGAAAGCGGAGGATGTTAAGTCAGGCAGCCTCTAGCGTTACCAGGCTCCGCAGATCGCTGGTAAAATACCGGTAGTAGAAATAGGGCAAGGACATTATATTATACTAATATATTGTCCTTGAATAGAGGGAATAGTACTAGTATCTGCTAGTGTAGTCGGCTACGGAGAGAGTGACAATAGGCGACCCAGGGGCTATATGTACCACCAGGCTCTCAAAAATGGTCTGTTTTCTATGTATTTAATATAATGGGTAGAATTTTCGCCTGTAGTCCACACAGTGGTTCAAGCTCGTCAGCAGATGTAAGGGTCCAGCTCAGTCTCCGTGCTTTACGCCTATAGCTAGCTGCCGCAATGGAAGATATTGTGTAGTTTTCAATTCAAAGCCATTGTGTCAATAAACAATCATAACATTCAATGTTTGGCGCACTCTCGGTGTCTAGGCGCCAGTGGGTTCAAGACGTCAAGTGCTAGTTTCCTGTTTATTGCTAATAAGAACAACACTGCCGACATCCGCTTTAGTGCTATTGTTACTCCTAATCAGACTAATGCTGTTTGTATTTGTCTACTCTCCAAGCAGAGTCAGAGAGCTCCGGCTTGTTTTGACAGCAGGCGTTTTATCAACCTTTGTATTTTGTCAGTTTTTCTCAGAGTATGATATTGTCCAGTTAGGACAACACGCAACAAGAAAGACTGACGAAACGCCTGAAAAACAAGCTGGAATCTAACCTCTGCTTGGAGAGTATATTTGTCATCGTTCCTAGCCATGATCATGTGTCTGTGTCACACTTCCGTGTTGTCTCGAGGAGAGTTCGTATCGCTAACTACAAGGTAACACACAGTTCCTCCAAACAGAGGCTCTCCGATGAGCCCAAAAGGCCACGTTATCTAACGTTACATTTGAGGTCAGTTTTTTTCGCTTCCATGTATTGCACTATATGCCCAAGCCCCGCCGCTTTTCTCTGGCCAGCTGACCCGCACAGCAACAGGCAGGCGTCCCGTAGCAACGCCGCCATTGAGTTTCCACCAATAAGAGGCTCGTATTACCTGCAGCACAACGAGCTAAACAAACCGGACCGGTACAGCTGGGCATGACAAAGTTGCTGTACGTCTGTTACGGCTAGCCGCTCGGTATTTCAGCAACATTCTAGGTTCAGTAACTTGTGAGAAACTGTCGGTAGTGTCTCCTCAGTTCTAGTGAAGTAACCGAAGTAATAAGATTAGTATAGTGTGCGGGATTACAGGCCTAGGGCGGGAGCTGAGCTAGAACATGGCGGCCACTACAGAGATCCTACACGCATGGCGCGACCTGGACCAACCAACAGAATGGTCACGGGAAGGAGAACAGGTCAGTCACTGTCCTATTGTCACGTCACAGAATCTTCCCATTCATACATCGCCTGGCAACGACAGTTATGACCCTTTGGAGTGGAATTTTTAATCAGACTACTGACGATCTGGTCTACATGTTGTCGCCACCCAGCACGGAATGTAATTTCAATCTTGAATCTCAGTGGATAGAGCCGCTCTCAAACCTAATTTCCGCCTGTTAGTAGATTTTTTTCTAGAAAATAATTTGGTAACACACGGTCCTTTATTGCGTCATCTATATTTCAATTCTTGACGATTTTTTCTTGTTTCATTTTTTCACTGATATTCAGCTTGCTGGACAAGTTGTTCTTCCCAGTTTCGCGAAGAACTTGGAAAAATACTTGCAGACTGCTTCGGACCCAGAGGACAGGGAACGGTGTCTGCGGCTCCTGGCTACCCTGAGTGTTGAGAAACAACCGCTTCCCCATCAGAGAATAGAGGAACAACCCAGAAGGCCCAAATCAGCCATGCCGGCGTTAGGTGAGTCGTCCAACATGACCCCGCGCTGGGCAACATTTGTTTTGGTCTATTTGTACAGCACAACAACAATAGCCGGAATAACGGGACTGGTGGGCGGATTATCAACAGAACATAACTTGACTGTGGGGTAACTTTATTACTGCATCAAAAATGTACAAATTCTCTTCAGTCTTCTAAATCATCAACATTCACGTGCGAGAGAGCAACTTTCCATACCATGTGGGGTACAAAACGGACGGACAAGAGTCTTGATTCTGTAAACCCGTTCTCTTGATGTAAAAGCCGTGCTAGTCTTCCAGCCAACGGCGGGAAAATAGTTTGTGTTCCATTCTGCTCCAGGTCTGAAACCATAGTGACTGTTGTCACGACAGCCCATAGCCACGTACTGCGACGCAGAGTAATTACTTTGTTTATTGTCACAAGCGTCATCGTCATAAAAAAGTCAGCCACTTGTGTAAGATAAGGGTTATTGTATGTCACTCATTAATCTGGTATAATTGATCGTTAACACGGCATTTATTTCGACCACCATCAGGACGAGAAAAGGCGCCGCACCCAGCCTACATCACCACCAATCAACGGGAGTACCAGTACCGACCGGGCTCTGCTCTGGACAACACCAGGTACGCATAACCTGACTAAATCAAGCGTTCATCAGCCCTTCCACTGATCGGGCCCAATAAGCCCCTGACAGCGATAGCCTTGTGCCAAAAGGCTACAGGTACACACAGCTCACCACAAGTATTGCGCGCAAAAAACAAAATAGACGATTAGACCAGTCTTGGAGCTTTCCCTTGTTCCAGAACAAAACCTTGTAACCAGATTACTGATTCTGGTGTTGATTCGTTGGTACCGGTTTTGTCGAGGTGTTGGTTTAGTTTTATAATGCCACTGTTGTTTTAACTAAAATCATATTTTTAAAGCGAGAACTCGGAGAAGAACCAAGGATGTTCTTGATAAAACCAACACAAGAGCATATTGTCGTTACCAAATAATGTTACAAGTGGTCTTGATCTTCATGAATGGGTCAATATTTCCTGTCCTGTGTTGTCATTTTCCTGGTTGTTATCAACAATCTGTATGAAAAGAAGCGTCAGTAAGAAATAGTAGTTAGAGGCCCAGTGTGTTACACGTGTAACGTTATATCACTCGGAAATCATGTCACGTGCGGCAAACCACCTGTTAATCTAGACAAACTCATGGATCAGTGCAACACCGGCGTCAGGGCTGGGAAAGCAATCATCAAGCAGATGTATTTTTTGTTTTGTTTATGAGGGTAACGTATAACGTTGGTATAACAATATCGTGCAGTTGGAATGCTACCAAGTTCTTGAAGTAGTCGTCTAGCCTCAGAGCTGCTTGGAAATCAATGGAGAAGCCTGTACGTGTCCAGTCAGTGTCATCACAAAACAGTCATTTCTACTAATGCCGACAAACACTGCTATGGCTTATTTAGTGGTAACCAACAGCGTCTTACGTTTATCAACGATCATACCAAACTCCTTGGGTTGCTGGGAAAAATAACAAACAATGTCTGTTCGTGACAGAAGAACCAACTTGCGTGTACAGTAGGTGCGAACTCATTATCTACTACAATGGACGCGATGAGTACCGCGACTGTCGGGTGTTCCACAACAATCATAGCGTCATTAGAGAACTTAGAAGACATATCATGTCACGTCGGATTCGTTTGTCACTGAGATTTCTTACACAAAGGGCGTTATGGATACACAAATCCAATTTACTAAATAAATGACTAATGTTCAATGTAGGTCAGTAAATATTACGTGACAGAAAACCTCACCAAGCCTATCAGGTAAAATTTATAGGATATCTCTCCTCTACTCAGGCCACAGACCACCAAACACAGCTATATCACACCGTACCAGCTCCCGGAACGGATCGGCGGCACCACGTACCATGACCAGTATTACGGCAAAGGCCAGCACAAGAGAGAACCTATCCGTTCGGGAACATCGTCAGGGAACAGGAGAAACAACCCACATCCTTTCCAGGTAGGTTTTGACTTTTGTCGGAAGTCTGATCATTCGTCGACAGTCTATCTAAAATCATCAATACAAGGGCCTAGAATGGCTTCTTTCGCCGAGCAGGAACTATTGAGTTGTTGTCCTCCTCTGCTCTGGGTTCTAGTCCGAATCTGTGCTTGCTTGGATTTGTGGGCGGGGCGGTGGGTCGGATTTGTCCAAATCCGACCGCAACCATTTTTGAGGGTCTGCATGGAGTGTCCTAACAACACTTTACTTTGAATTTAGAAGAACCCCCTACGTATTACGCTAAAATCAAGGAAGCAAAAATTTGGTTGCCTTACTAGGAATGACGTGAATAAAACGGTTTTCCCTTCGAATTGCGGGAAATCAAAAGAAACTGCCTACGCCTTACAGAAAAGGCGCATGAAGACCCTCCATTGTAGTGTCAGACATCATTTGCTTTATATTTGTAAAGAAACCAACATTCTGCGCAGTCGCTGTGATGGCCGAGTGGTTAAGGCGTTGGACTTGAAATCCAATGGGGTTTCCCCGCGCAGGTTCGAATCCTGCTCGCAGCGAATTAACTTTTCCTCCTTTTTGCGCATTTTTTCTCTTTTTACCACCTTTTCTCGCTCTGTCTCTTTTTTATTCTTTTAGCTTTTATCATATTTTCTTTCTCCTTCTTCATAAAACCCTTTTTATGATCTAAAAAGACTCATCAGCTTTAGTTGCATGGATCAAAAGCGACCTCTATTAATCATTGTCAGTACTGCAACAGTTTTGTAACGTTCATGCACTGTACTGTCGGCCTGCAATAATTACACTTACTTCAATAACTAGGGGTCCCCGCTGCCGCGTTGGTTGGTTTCTTTCAAAAGTAGCATATCAACAGGGCATATTAAAGTAACTGTCTTCAACAGTTGCATATTAACAGGGTATGTATATTTACCTCAAGGAGGTTAATTTTATATATTTACATCAAGGAGGTTAATTTTAACCTCCTTGCCTTCATCAAGAAGGTTCTGTTTTCGGTTCCATTTGTTTGTCTGGATGTATGTTTGTGTGTGTTTATGCTGTCCACACACACACACACACACACACACACACACACAACATCCGGACAAACAATCGGCGAAGGTACATGTAGATACAGTATGCATCTCCGCTTCAGTTGCATGGATCAAAAGCGACCTCTATTAATCACTATCAATATTGCATCAGTTTTTATAACGTTCACGCACGCCGCTGTCCACCTGCAATAGTAATAGTGATTAATAGGGGTCGCTTTTGATCCATGCAACTGAAGCGGAGGTGCATATTTACCATCATCAATAAGGATATGTTTTCGGTGCCGTTGGTATTAATTTTGCTGCATTGCATGCTAGGACTTCCAAACATGCTACATGCGGAACTTAAAAAGGAGAGAAAAATGAGGCTTAATTTGCATAAATAATTAGAAATTGATATAACGTTAATACAATAGTTCTAAATGACTTGAATTTCATAATCATTAAGTTTGAAAAACATGTAAAAAAAACAGGTCAAGGTGAACATTGTTAGGCATTAGTTATGCAAACGATGGTCATATTTGCATAATTGATGTGGAAATGCTGTAAAATAGCACTGAGATGTCCCTTTCAAAGTACAATGTAGTGTAATGAGACAAAATCAGTTGGCAAAGGCTTTTTTATTTGACAAATTTATCTTTGTTGCTTGAAATTACAGTCTTTCATGGTCTGGAAGTTTCCACGACAAGAGAAACCACTACAGGATGGTAGCCAGTGGGGAACTGAGCTCACCGACAACATCATGGACCAAGTCATCAAGGACCAGACTAAGTCCACCTACCAATCAGACTACTTGGGCGTCCCACAAGGTAAATGGAACATTGATAATCGAGAGTTCCACGAACTCATACCTTTGCTGATGAAGTGTTCTGGACTGTTAATTTCATTTGTGGACTGGCTTCAATACACTTGCTTGATGTTTGTTGGTAGACGTCAGGTAAATAAGAATATTCATATTCATATTCATTTTACTTGCAATACTCATCGCTACACAACACGCTTTCATTCCTTCTTCATTGGCTGAATAATTTATATTTATACTGTTTATCAAGCATTTATCAATATCCATTGTCACCCAGCTTATCATCTGTATTGTGTAGTTTCAACCTCCTACAATAATCAGAAGTGGGCGAAGGGAAATTTTCATTCGACAACCCTTGCATATAGTCAAGCTATTGCATAGGTGCCCAGGCATTGAGCTATCGCTATCAATTGCTATAGAGTGGATGGAGAAGCGTCTATTATCCAGTTTATTAATTACTTCATTTGTTTTCTTGTCTCTACAGGGTTCCAGGTAGGGAATGCCGTTGACGCGCCATTGGATTGGAAGTCGCAGGTTCCCTACTCGCTGGACTCCTTTATGCGATACACTTACCGCCGACCGGTGCAACAGCCTCAGCTCAGGGAAAACACCACCAGATACGGCTGCAACTCCAAGAAGATGATGCCAGCTCACGGAATAGGTAAGCCTCAATCTGACCTTATCTTTAGTATTGGTTTCATCCCCAATCCTGGTGCACATCAACTATTAGGTCATATTACAGATCCCTTCATATGCTTGGAAAAATGGAAACACTCAGCCCCAAATATAATGTGTTTACTTGATATACAAATGTCAAGTCAACTTGAAGTCATAACCTTATTTGTAATTTGCATCATCGAAAAAAATATCATATATAATTTCTTTGTGTTGAATGTCGAGGCTCAATCGTAACTTATCAAGTAGGTTACTAAAAGATTAATTAATATGCAATGCTGTGTTCGTTTATCCGCACAGCCCCCAATGCATCTCAGCTGCAGAATCATTTGAAGGGCCGCACCACATACCGGCGCGAGTACAACGCAACAAACGGCCGTGTGGAACATCGGGATCTCACCACGCTGGACCCAGATTGTCTCAGAGATATGATCAACCAGACAGAACCTGGAAGAGGTAGAAACTCTTTATTTTTTTGTCTTTTCTAAAGTGAATCATAGCTTACAAGCATGGAAACCTTTTGCGCATTCATTACACCGCCTTTCCACTAGAGGCTACGACCACTAAGTGAGCCGAGCGACAAAAAAAGTGACAGATCACTCAACAAATTAATTTCATAGACGGGGAACACATTTTGTAAACGTTTTGTGTATTTCACTAGTGACTCTTTTGTTGAATCACACTTTGACATTGTGCATCGTATTCCAAAATCATGAGGTTTTATGACTCATTTTGTGCCGTTTCTTTTTTCTAAAGATAAGCACGTACTGACGAACATCCTCCGCTCGGTGAAGCACCATGGTGACCACTACCGTGAGCTGGCGGGTGTGAGTCGCCGCACGCCGCCGACCCTGCGATCACAGCGCCCGCCCAGTACCGCCGGGTCCCGCCGACGCACCTTCGAGACGCCCATTAACCCCAAGATCGTCTCCAGCTGGGTTGGACCTGTCTGATAAAGGACGTGTTGAATTGATTCATATGCTGCTAGACACGACTCAACAGTATTGTAAACTTGTTATGAACTATTCCGTACGTTGTTTTATGTTACCTGTTTTCCTTTTTGTCTTGACCCACATGATGCGGGTTTTCTTTCAAAAGCAATAAGAACTGTTATATTCTTGGCGTAAGAATATGTATGTGTATGCTTCCTTGTTATCAAAACCACTCGTCAGAGTTAGTTGTTTGTCCAATATGGAGTATTGTGCTTTTTGTGAGCAGACATTGACACACAAACATGTACATGTACACACTACATTTTGTTGTTTTATTTGTTGTTGTTGTATGAAATGCACACTTTTTCTGTGACGATTTGTGTGATCAGGCACACCAGTTAATGTCGAAGGGAGGAAGTCATGACAGACATTTGTGTATAGTCAACATGCCAACCAAACACATCATGGTGTAAACTCCTATGTATTGTACTTTACAGACCGTGCTCTTCATGACGTAATTTTACAATTCAACACGCGAGCGCTGTCAAATGTAGTATGATTAATCAGCACAGCCATTTACTCTTGTGCATAATATTACGCCATAATAGCGGCGGCCATATGTTAACTGCCAGGCAGAGTCTGGAGGACGAGGCAGTCGTGGCAGGTACAAATCTGACAAAGTTTGAAACCATGACAATGTCTGTCAAACTATGTGTAATCCTAATGGGTTGTCATAATGTGTACGTAGTCAGCTCCGATCAGAAATTAAAAAGCACTGGAAGAAGTTTTCTTGTTTTGTGATCTGTGGAATAGATAATGCCCTTGGAATAGATAGCAGAGTGCGCTCCAAAACTAGGTTTAAACGAAATCGAGTCTTCGTCGGTGAAATAGACTATCAGGGGCAGTCAGATCTCGTCCACATGTCCCTTTTCTCGCAGCAAATTTAAAATGACCGTCCAGGCCCTTCTGACATATCTTCCAAGTACACTTATTTCCCATCAATGATTATGAAGGGCCACCATAATCCCAGCCGAGGAGGACAAAAACACGGATGTTTGCTTTTTGCAAGCAGACCAAGGGACCGAGTTTCTCAATCGAAACGTTCATACCCTGCATGCTGGATATTGGATTCTACACGACCTTCATATCCGATGAAACCAAAGCCAGCATGGTCAAAACTTTTAGTCGCACGCTAAAAACGAGGATGATGACCTATTTTACGGGAGCAAACACCCACCGTCGACGTCCAAGATGACCAGTGCGGTCCTATAACCGCTGACATCATCTGATGGCATCTGTAAATACCAATGTTTCTTAAAATTGCCGCCTTTAGAAATGTTAATAAGATACAGGCAAGTTCCCGCCAAATCTAGGACACGTGTTAGGATAGACTCTAGGGACCTCAGCACATGGAAAGAAAATAGGCTCATTCTGAAGAGAGGGACAGGCTTCTCAACACAGGAGGGCTCAGGGCTTTCTCACAGGGAGAAAGAAGAATTTAGGCTTCCCATAGGGGGAAGAAATTAGGACTTCCTTGCCGGACAAGCAGGAAAAAAACAGGCTCTTCACTGGGAGGAGAAAAACAAGTCAAGAAAGGATAGAGGACTTGGTCAGAAAGGTTGGGAGAATTGACCAGTTTTTATGGCACTTATCTGGAGTTTGGAGGCACTTACCAGGCACTTACTTGGATACATGGACAATTGTTGGATCGTTATTCAACTTGGATTACTGCGACATCTAATCAGAACTTTGAACTAATCATACAACTCGGACTAACTTCAAGATTCCACACGAGGAGGCTTTTCATCACAATCAAGAACTGTACCGGGACTTGCATAGTCAGTCGGCTCAGGCGGCATATATGTAATCACGGTGAACTACTAACTCTTCTTAATTAAACCATCAAAACGCAACCTTCCGACTCCGTTCATGTTGCCATCAAACCAGGTAAGACCAGTTAAATTCCCTCTCCTAACTTGCTGGCCGGCGGTGTCAAGCACAGGGCAAGTCACCGCCGCGCTACTGGCTCGCATGGCCGTCTGTATGGACACCGTGACACACCTCAAGACCCTCGAGCTCGGACAGAAAGAGAAAGTCGAAATTTGTTTGAACTCGGTCCGACTCAGCTACTGTCCAAGCTACGACTGGAAACGTGTCACACACCAAATCGGACCACAGGGCTATCACCCTCGTCACCCATGTCAAGGATTTATCACGGAGAAGGTTTGAAGGGAGCGTTTTACGATGAGGAGGTACAGACAGTGACCAAAGAAATTGGCAATCTCTATCAGGTGAAAAATATCCTAGACAAAAAAAGACGGAAGCCGGTGAAATGTACGTAATGCCTATGGGTGTCCTCGCAAGTTTAACACTTAGATAGCATTTGGGTGAGGGAAGAGGACTTGGTACCGATATTATAGATACCGACACGTCTGAGACGTCGGACATCAATGGATAGTAGCTCAACATAGCTGCGATTCTGAAATAGGCAGTAACAAATATTTTTGATCGAATTTATGGCAATGATACGATGCATATCAGTAACGGATAATTTAAATTACTACGTTGTAGTTGGCTTTTGTTTACGTTACAATTCATGTAGTTTCTACAAAGCTTTAATATCACCAAAAACACCAGGTAGAAAATCTTACCAAGGAAAAAAGGTGGGTGGCATTTACCTGTTACTAAGAGGTTCTCTGACGTTTTCAAGCCCAAGATTCACTCTATGTATTAGTGCAGTCTTTAACGCTGCCCTCAGGATACAAAGGGCTGAAACTCGCGATCGTTGTCCAGAGTGATACATCTGAGTTCGTCGGGACCAGTCGAGTCGCAGAAGCCCCGCCCACATTCAGCTAGGCGTAACACCCATAACATATCCCGTCAGCCTTCACGGCACAAAATGGCAGCGCCCAGTTTATACACACGTTTTCGCACAGCTATATCATAGTATTCCGCCAGTTTCCAGAATGTCAAAGAAGGGCAGAGGAACAAAGTCCGACTGGGTGAAATGTTCCCCGAGCGGCTGCCTGGTCAGTAGAGCTGATCTGGCGCGGCGGGAAGTACCCGTCAGCCCCGCGGATCAGACCGACTTCGACCCAAGGGGGAGGGGGGCAGGAGTGGGGTATGTCGGCGAGGACGGATGTCTGCGAGCTGTGGCGTGCAGTGTCAAAGGTAAAGTAAAACTAGTAATGTTGCGACACAAATGATGTGCCTGTCAACAGTGCAAAATCATCCTGTCAATAGTGCAAAAAGTGTTATATTAAAGTGACACTAACCGTAAGCTCTACTCTGCTCTAATCCCACCAACCAACCAAGGAGGTTATAAGCACTCAGCAAGTAAATCTTATGGTTGACGTCATCTGCAGACTCCAAATGTAATGCGAGAATGCGAGCATCAAAAACAACATGCCTCAATTTTACAAAATATAGACCATAAACATTGTAACAAGAATTGGAGCGGCAAAACATGGTATCACAGACAGTATTAAAATGTCTTTTAATCCTATATTCAGAAAGTGCAGAAATGTAAGTGTGGCAGCCTAGTGTTACCACTTACCTCAATGCTACCATGTGACATATTTTTGCCATTTTCAGTATTTTCTTGTCACCTACCATAGATTAGATCGAGTTCAGGTCAAAGTTCGAGATCCCTGTGCCCAAGTAGGGGTTTTGCAAAGTAATAGTCAAAGTTTAACGTTGCATCCTTGTATAAACTATCGATTGTAAAAACGTACAGCCCAGTTGTAAGAAATCATGTTTGTATCATTCCAGTTGATGTTGAAGAGTCAAAGCTGCCACAAAGCACACAACAGGAACTGGTGCGTCTAAGTCCGACGACTATGAAGCTGTGTCAGCTGTGTGTTGGCAGACCAGTGTTGGTCTCCTGTATGAAGACTGGAAGGGCAGCTGTTGGTACGGCCTGGCCGGTGCCAACCTCCCCCCTCACCACTGCTGGGCTGGGTAGGATGGTTCAGATGAACTGTAGTGCAGAGGATGGTGCTATAATTCTGGTGCAACCTCTGCTGGGACCCTTCTTACCACTGGCAGAGCTTTATCTGGTACCAAGGTAGGTGAAGTACATGTATCCATCCTTTGCTAGCTTTTAGCTCTTTAGGAAAGCAGCCTGTATTGTTCCAAAGTTTAGCAGGGTGATTGTTGCAAAGGCTGAAGACAGGATAGACTGGGGAAGGTATAATTGGTTTCATTTTGTAACTTGAACTTTTTATCATAGGCCTGAGTAACGTGCTGACTTAACAGTCTGTATAGTATATAGTGCTATGAGTATGAAACTCATTTTGGATCGCATGTTCCTATCAGGAAGTACATGGATTTCCAGAAAACCAGACATTTTCAAGATTACTGCAGACAGCAATTAGGTAAGTATGAATATCACTATCACTTTTTTTCTGAGGACATATATACAGGGCTCGAAATACTGGGTGCACCCAATTTTGAAGCTGTGCACCTAATTTTTTACTTTGGGTGCACTGATGCACCCAAATATTTTCGTACGGTTTAATGTGTAATTTAAGGTATCACTGCACACTAGTAGACAGCATATTCTTGACATCTAAGTGTAAGAAAATAATAAAATCTTTGTTGTAGTACTTCTTTAAGATTTTGATGTTAGAATTTGAGTTAATTTCGATTTTGAAAGCTTCAAAACTGCGTGCCGAGATCGCATGCCAAACGCGCATGAAGAGGAACAGTAAGGTGTATCATTAGGTTTTGCTTACAATAGTTACATTCTACTTTTTAGGTTGGGTGCACCAGTGCACCTATTCCCAAAACTGAATTTCGAGCCCTGATATATATATATATACTACATTTGTATATACATGTAATACGATTAGATGACAATGAAGCTATGACTATTATCAACCGAACTCAACTTTCAGAACGGAAAGTATATCAGAATCGAATCTTACAGGTTTTATTTCTGTGTTATGTTCCATGATGTGTTTGTTGTCAATCAATGTCAGCAAAGTTTACTTTTTCATCAGTTGTTGCTTTTTTTTCTATGATTGCAGATTTGAAGATTCTCATCCCAGGGAACTCCATACAGCTGATGTACTATGGAAAGCCTTGTGTCCTCACTGTATGCAGAAGTTGTGGTGTTGATGGCAAAACCCAAACAATCAGATGTCTAGAGGAAAACACTGCGACAAAGTTTTCAGCTGTTAAAGAGAAAACTCTGGGAAATAAGGAAAATACAATGTTGGCTGATGATATGGCAAAGCTAATGTTAGAAGATGGGACGAAACAACAGAATGCAAAATCCGAGGTGACTATGGCAGAAAATAACACAAAATCGATGTACCACCAGGACCCCTTGATACAAAACTTAGAAGTAACATTTGAAGAAAGTCTGTGTGAGGAGGTAAACATCAAGGAAAGTTCTGTCAAAAATGAAGATGATACTGCTGGCCAAGATACAAAAGGAAGGAAAGAAAAAAGGATTCAAAGAAAAGAACATGGACCTTTCTACTATGTCACATCAGGAACCAAGTTGGTTATTGGTGCAGGTAGTGACAGAGGCACAAAGGATGATGGAAAGGATCAAATGACTTATGACATGATAGGAGGGTTGTCCAGGGAGCTGTCAATCATCCGTGACATGGTGGAGCTTCCACTGACTTCTCCTGAAGCCTTCAGGAATCTGGGTAAAGGCTGATTTTTCCCTTTCCTCATTGATAGCAAGCAGGTACATGCATATATAAAGAAGGAATAGAGCTTGCCATTTTTCTCCTAGCTAGGTCAGCTAGGTTTGATTCAAATTGATGTTATATGTATAACATCAATTTGAACCAAACCTACTGGTAGCTATAACTTATTTGTTGAAATTGATGAAATATGAATAAACCTGTTTACCATGAATTTGTCATTCTCATCAATTCAAATCTGGATACTATGTCATGAGATTTCCCTTGATTTTAACTGCACTACATGTACTTATAACCTTATGACAAGATAGCTGTTTCTGTCCTTAGGAGTGGCCCCACCCCATGGAGTACTGCTCTTTGGCCCACCCGGTACAGGGAAGACCATGGTGGCCAAGACCCTGGCTGCTGAGATCGGGGCCACCTTTACTACTATCAACGGGCCAGAGGTTCTCAGCAAGTCAGTAGTTTTTTCATGTCATGACATCACACAAAATAAATCAAGATAGCATCCACTATTTTTATCAGTGACTTAGAATTAGTCTGAAGACCAAGTGTAACCTGTTTATAACTGAGTACCTAAATTGAATTGAGTTACTGAAGAACTTCAAGTAGCTATCATTACTATTTAGACCTGAATGACAGACCATACATACAGACCTACTGAGCTGGCAGGGTTAACCATGCTGATCTATCAGCTAGACTATCTTCTCATGATACTTAATTGTGTGAACAACAGACAGAAAAATCTTGATGCGCATGTACACATTAAAATGTCTGCTAAATATTGTTTCAGATTTTATGGAGAAACAGAGTCCAGACTCAGAGATATCTTCAAACAAGCTGAAGAAAGGTTCAATACTTGTTTAGTCTTGTTCGGTTAAGCATTATATTGCAGAGAGGCACTGCAGTGACTGCACTATGTTTGAAGGGATATGATAACATTCAACATTTGTGTACAGAAAGATTACTAGTAGTATGATATCCTTTTTGAGCAATGCTTGTGTGCAGAAAGATTAGTATGATATCCTTTTTGAGCAATGCTCATTTGACTTTTCTTTTGTTAACAAGAGAGGATGTTCGCCCTTTTTTTTATTGTTTCTACCCGTTTATTCATTCCTATAGAACACCAAGTATTATATTCATCGATGAACTGGATGCCCTTTGCCCTAAGAGGGAGAATGTTCAGTCAGAGATGGAGAAGAGAGTGGTTGCAACTTTGCTCACCCTCATGGATGGTATAAGACCGGTAGGTAGTTTTAACAAAATTGTTCTAGTTATCTTTAACCCATCTTAGACCATGTGTCATCATTCTGTTCAAATGTTGTGGCCAATTCCAGAGAGTGAGGACTTTTGACACCCTCTAGTATCATGCATATGTGTAGTCCAGTGGTTAGTAACACAGCCTCTAGACCAAGAAGTCGTGAGTTTGTATCATAGTGTTGCCCACCTGACATGCACGCTACTGATAATTGTACATGAATCTCGCGTTCTGGACAAGCTATGGTCATGATTGTTGGTTGGTAGATAGCTCTTGTGACATGATTATCTTTAACAAATTTTATTTTTTCTTAAATAGGGAATCTACATTTCTGTAAGTGATGTTGTATATTTCCCTGTCTACAGTCCAGTGTGCCAGGCCAGGTGGTTGTTCTGGGTGCCACCAACCGACCAGATGCAGTCGACCCAGCGTTGCGCCGACCCGGGAGGTTTGATAGGGAGGTGGAACTCCCCATCCCTAATGCTGTGCAAAGGGCTGAGGTATGTTACTTGTTTTGTGAAAAGTTACGTATACTGTTTAGTTCCCCACATTTTAGAAATACTTCAGTGTACGTCTTTTGTGCATGTGTACATGGAAAACACAGAATGCTGCAAAAAACATGTTGAGACCTAATGCACAACAATTACAGAATTTATTGTTTTTTTTTCATTTTGTGTGTGTTTGTGAACAGCATAACTCTAGAAGGTGTCGATGGCTCTTTGTGATATTTGGTATGTTTATCATGTATAGAATGTTAGATTTTGTAGTTTTCAGTTTGCTTCACTGACAATGTATTTATTTCGAATTATCAGATTCTATCTTGCCTGCTGAGGAAGATGCCTCATGATCTCAGCCAAGACAACATTGCCAGGTGACTAATCTTTTTCTATGAGAATATTCCTATTGATGGTAAAAACACCAACCAACTTTAAGTTTGTAAATCCATTTGATGAAGACCTGCACTTGGGGATACGGATGGTACACAAGGCTTTATGTTATCCATTTACCATACAAGTATCAAGATCTGAAGTCACTGGTTCAGTTCTCACGTGCTCTCGCGTATATATTCTTGTTGGATAATTTATAATATATGTTAGCGTAAACTTAAGGAACAAAGATTTCACAGTACTTTCTTACCCCAACAGAATTGCAGACAGTGCCCATGGGTATGTTGGGGCTGACCTAACAGCTGTTTGTAAGGAAGGTAAGAAACAGTTTTGTAAGTAAAAATGCACAGCAGTCACAAGTATATTTCATAGACAGTACATTGTATAGTCAGGACTGGTGATGTCAGTATCAGCAGGACTCAAAATACCAAACTATAACCATGTGCAGAAAATTTTTATAGCTCGTAGAAAGAAATATACAACAACCTCAGAAAGGTACATGGAACACAGGCGTGGTAGCAGGAATCACATATATATTGTAGAGAACAGAAATAAAGTTCTAGGATCTTTTCCTGATTCTGCCTGTCATTCCATTCAGCCAACAAAATTAGCACATTGTAGAAGATGAAATTTGACCTTTCTTGAGTCAGTCAGGAGGCAGATGGTCACAATTGGGAAGTGCCCAATCTGATGATTTGTGAACATCATTACAGTATATGTATTACAACATGTATGTTTTTATGTGGCAAAAAGCACTGAAAGCACAAAAGTTTACCAGTACAAAGAAATCTGATTAGTTTATTTACATATTTCAACAGCTGGCCTACATGCCTTCAGAAGATACACAAAAAGAGGAACGGTAAGATTTTGGTTGCTTGTGCGTTGTATGACAGTGTTGTTTTACAACATATGGCATAACTTTGGTTAGGATATTTACGTCAACAAATGCTGTAATCCAAAATGCTTGGTCGGTAGGGGAATAGGCATTGTTATCAAAATTATTTGGTACTATAAGCTTTCCAATCATATTCAAAATTGAATGCAATTGATAATTTTAAGTAACAATATAGATGTGATTAGCCGAAACTGAGTTATCAATTTTTTTATGTGTAGTGTGGCCTGTTCTTGCTCATTCTAAGTTTGGGAAACTAACTTTTGGGAAACTAACTTTTGGGAAACTAACTTTTTGATGTTAGGTGTACTATTGTTTGTACTTGCAGTCTGATCAGCACACACAGACTTCAGGAAGTGATGGCAGCCTGGCTCAAACTGTCCAGGTGTCGATGGAAGATTTTGTCTTGGCTCTGAAAGAAGTGAAACCAAGTGCTATGAGGGAGGTCATGATTGATGTGCCTAAAGTAAGAGCATTTTGCAACAATTTTTATTTCATGGTTAAGAATTTTAGTTTTAGATTATGATTCAAGATTTTAATTTGCAAAATTGGCAGCTCACAAAGTTCTCTCTACCTGTATTTATTATCCGTGTACTAGAAGTCTCAAAGTCATTGTGAAGAAAAAAAACATGTTTATGTCATGATACGTAGTAAAAGGAATTGTAAAGTGTCTCAGTGGCATAATCAGTCAGTAGTTCTGCTTTCCGTGCACAGGATGGAAACCCAGATGTCATAGATTTGAGTCCTAACACCTGACTTAGACACATAACCCAACACACTGATGGGAAAAAGCTGCTGATTTTCTTCCCTCAGGTTCGCTGGTCTGATATTGGCGGCCAGGCTGTGATAAAACAGAAACTACAGCAGGCTGTGGAGTGGCCCCTGCAGAACCCCGAGGCCTTCAGGAGGATGGGCATCAGGCCCCCCCAGGGGATCCTCATGTACGGGCCTCCTGGCTGCTCCAAGACTCTCATTGCCAGGGCACTGGCCACAGAGAGTGGACTGAACTTCATAGCTGTTAAGGTACCGGCTACAAATACTTCATTGTAGAAAAAAAAAAATGCATTCAAATTGATCTTTTATTGCATGTTGTTTGTATCTCTATGTGATTAAAAAGGCAGTCTGAATCAACGGAGATAGCAGACTGTATTCCCTCAGAACATACTGAAACTGCAGTGCAGAAATACATAGACGGATCTGGACAAACCAAAAACAATGCTTCACTTGTAGTCTCGTACTCTCTTGGGTGGCAACAAACTTCATGAACTCATTAAGTCACTTAAGACTTTAGATAACCTGCTAGTGCTACAAATAATGTAGAGTGTAGAAAACATTTTCTGAATGGAATTAGATATAAAACATGTAGTGTGACAACTGTTTTGATGGCCAATACTATGTCTTTTCATGCTTAGGGTCCAGAGTTGTTTAGTAAGTGGGTGGGAGAGTCGGAGCTAGCTGTGAGGGAGGTAAGGAACCTGCAAGGTATTCTTTTGAGGAAATATAGGAACAATTGTTGTATGGCATTATGCATTACTGGAAAGCTTATTTCTTACCCTTTACAATCATATACCAAATTTTTCATGATCCTACATTCAGAGGTGAAACACCAGGGCTTACTATGCGAGTGTGTCACAACTCAAGATTGCCCAAATTCCCCTTAGTACCAACACAGCGGCTGACGTTGGCAGGAGAATTTTGTCACTTTTCATTGGTTGATGTATCATCAGATTCAGGCATGGTGCTACTTGCACACAATCGTGATCATAGCAAATGAAGTATTACATAAAAGGAGAATAAACAAGCTTTTGAACGATATAACACAAACTCATTAGATAACAACGGGCATGTAATGAAGGGAAATTTTGGCACTTTTTTCTCACAGCATTCTCACGTAAGTAGCACTGGTTCTCCACCCAAGAATGTACAATCATAACAAACAGAATATTGTTGCTAAGGTTTTGCATTCGTTCGTGCCCCAAAAGTTTGAATTAGATCCATTGCTTGATATATTATACGGCTAAGTATTGACTTGGACCCGATATACATGAGGAAAAATTAACCTGTCGAACAACCACATTAGAATATATGTTTGTCCACCTCCCCACCCCCAGGTGTTTCGTAAGGCTCGTGCTGCTTCTCCATCCATCGTGTTCTTTGATGAAATCGATGCACTTGCTGTGTCTAGAGGAAGGTGAGAGATACATACCTGCTAAGGACAAATTAGACCTCAACCATATACATGTACCTCACCAGACGGATTCATTTGTACACATCTAAATGACCTAAAATTTGATACCATGGTAGGTTGGGAACATGTGGTTAGACCTTAAGCTCCAATTGGTGGATGTCGGTCTTTGAAATCATTTTATTTAGTTCTTTTTGGGTAGTTTCATGGTAAAAATGTGCAGTTCTTGAAAAAAACTGCTAGAGGACCTAAAATCTAGTCACTGTTTTATTACCTAGTACATGTACGTCAAAACCAACCCATAACTTACAACTGTCTTGAATTGTTCCAAAATCCTACATGCTGGAGCATTACCAACATCCTACAGACATTTCCAAAATCAAGATCCCTGCTTCTCTCTAAAACTCGCTTACCAACAAACTCATAGCTTGAAAATACAACATACTAGTACTAGTACTAGTATAACCTCTTTCATGGAGATACAGTAGGCAGCCTCCTATCATTGAGAGCTGTATCTAGAAATGAGTACAGAAATGTTCAGTGATGTCAGATGCAAGCTTTGTATCTGCACCCAGCCAACTGTCACAATAAGTGGTGTTGCCATATTGTCTGTCCCTACAGCTCTGGTGGAGGAAATAATGTTGCAGACCGTGTCCTCGCACAACTGCTTACAGAGATTGATGGGGTTGACAAACTGGGAGATGTCACCGTTGTGGCTGCCACCAACCGGCCTGACATGATCGACAAGGTATCCCCATGATATGTGTGGTAACAAAGTAGATGAAGGAAAGGAATTGTACAGCTACATACATGTACATGATTTTGACCATTTAAGTGCTTGTGCCACCAAAGACACTCAAAAGTACAACAGGTCTTAATTACATAATGTGATAATAAGTATTATTCAATGAACATATTTGAATTTGTACAAACTATACACCAATCTTACAAATCTATGTTTGTGATCCAGAAGCTGATAACACATTCTGAGTCCACTTCAAGCAACTGTTTCAGTAATATACAATCACATAATAGATAAACCAGTAAGACAAATTAACTAATCTTTCTGTTGTTCAACCTGTAGGCATTGCTGAGACCAGGAAGAATCGATCGTATCCTGTACATACCACTGCCGGATGCCGACACAAGGCGTGATATTCTAAAGATCCAGTTCCAAAACATGCCAGTGAGCCAAGACCTGGATGTGGACTGGCTGGTGGAGAATACAAAGAACTACTCTGGAGCTGAGGTCAGAAAAGATGACATGTGTTGAAGTAATGCTGCCCTCCCCTATGCTATAGGAGAAACCACATACCAGTGAATTGTTACTGGCAAGGAAGCTACTTTTACCTTTGGCTAGGTTTTGGTGCGATTGATTTGTTTATGGTTGGTTGGGTTGACAGCATAGCTTAAGAAACAATGAATGGGTTTTTTGTTACATTTAGATGTGTTGGTAAAGCAAAGAACATTTTAATTCAGGCTATTTGCCCCCAAGGTGCTTTCTTTGGTATTCCAGCAGAACAGTCAATTCCTTCATTTTTTGTTCTGATCATGGCCCCAGGAGAAACCTTTTTGATATGTCAGTCATCATGGGTAACATTATTTAGTGAAGGTTTGAAAAGGATTGTGGAACTCTAGTTCAGAACTAATCTAATAATGGAATGACCATGTGTTTCCGTCTGCAGGTAGTTGCAGTGTGCCAAGAAGCTGCACTTTCTGCCTTGACAGAAGACATCAAAGCTCAGTGTGTCCAGGGAAGACATTTTGAACAAGCCCTACAGGCAGTTTGTCCCAGGATTGGACCAGACCTGATTCAGTTCTACCAGCAGTACCAAAAGAACAGTGGACTTCACTGTATATGAGTCCAAGACAAGACAGGGAAGTACAAATGTTGTAATATTTTGGAACGTCAATTAAATCTAAAGTGTAAACCTATTTGTCTAATGTGTTTTACTTGTACTGTTCCTTCTCAGAACCTGTGTAATACAAGTGTCTTTTGCAGTTTGATCTTGACTGAATAGACGTATTTTCGGAGATGCTAAAGCTATGACAGCCAGATTTATTTAGAATTGTCAATCTTGCTCTAGTTATAAGCCAAATTCAGCTTGAATTGGATAGGTTTTTTTCCTGAATCTAGATGGTACTACTAACAGTACTTGGATTAAAGCTCAGGGTCAAACCACCCTTGCCAGATTTAAGCTGGATTTTTCGTAATACGGACACAGAATTGATAAACTTAATCCCACAAATTCATGTATTTGGCTTGTGTACAAACAGCCTGCCTACTATATCAGTACAAACAGTTCTGACAAACCAGAATTACCACCACATGCCTAGTGATTTGGGTCTGTTCTTTTGAACTTATAAGTTTCTTTATGTAGACAAAAACAAACCAAAAATAAAAATTATTGGAGCGACACCAACTGGAGGGAGTTGAAGTGCTTCCTTATTTGTTGCCAATGTCAGGTTTTGTAAAAGCCTCCATGAATTTTTCACAAACCAATATATGTGGCACATGTATTTGATAAGAATATGTTTCAAATGGTTTAAGGGAAATCAAAAGGGTTAAGAAATATGATCATAGCTTTTGGGCACTAAGCATTTAGGAATAAATACAACAAAGTTCAGTTACAACCTCTGTTTATTGAATATTTTGGCATGTTCAAATGCTGCAGCTACAACTACAAGGTGGTCATAGCTTGATTTTGTGATTTGAACAATTACTGGCATGACCAAAAATGATAGTAGTTATTGGTCCTCTGAAAGTCTAATCATGATAACAAGATATGAGACTAAAATTTTTAATTGCATACATAATAGCATCTTCAGAAAAATCTACAATATGTATACTATGTACTTTGAAGCACCTGTTTGAGAAGACTGCCCTTAGTTAGTGAACACGCATTTGTCAACAATGTAGAAGCTCCTTTCAATATTTTCATACAAGTCGTCCTGCTAACACTACAGTTGGGTGGAAAGGTGTGGACCATGACTTTATAGTCACAGTTTTACTTTTACCGAAAAACATTAAACCAACGTACTGCAAATAAGTTAGTGTGTATAGATGATGAACAATATTTTTGTGACATTTTGTGTGATACAGATCACTTGTCAAACACCTCACCACTAACAATTCTACACATACAACTCTACAGTCAACTTATACAATATGAGTGTTGAGAAGATGCTTGTAAGATGTCGTGGGTAAAATAATTTGACACACAAATGCTTGATATAAAGATGATGATAAATTTTAAAATAAATAGTACATAAATACAGGATAATATATATATATATATCTCCTTTAGAATAAGAGTTCTCATATATAATAGTATAATATAGCATGAATCAAAATCAATGTATCTCTTGGTGATTGGAACACTGGTATAAATGTGATACAAAATACAGGCAAAATTCTAAGACCATATGGAAAATGGACACATGATTGACACTGTTTGATGACTAGGGCACATCGTTACATCATTGTCAAAATATGATCCACTGACTAGTCCAGGAAGGACATCTTTGTGTTTTTAGCATTTTAAAATCTATAAGGGATAGACCAGAAAAGATTGTGGGTAGGAAAAACATGGAAATAGAATTTTTAAATGCATTAAGAATTCATTAACACTGTCACTGTGTTTAACAACACTTCAACAACAATTAAAGCACAAGCTGATGACTTACAAAAGCTACCAACTTTTTCAGACACAACCCAACAATCATGACTGGCGTGTTCCTAATGAAGTTATTAAGTGTAGCATTGAGAAGACAATTTGTGACAACTGATTCTGGTAAGTTAACATCAGATACAAAACCTGAAACACAGGACTATTCCCGAGTCTGACAAATCTCACAATATAGGCTGGTACAACCACTGACACAGACATGGCTGGAAGAACTCATCACATGCTACACATGTACACAGTCCCTGAGAAGTCAACTGGACTAACATGCACCTTCTCTATGTAGTCACACTTTATAGTCATTGATATTTGGATCACACTCATCAATTTTAGACCGTTATTTCTACCAGACTAACAATTCTTCTTGTTAACTTGACAGCCTAGTTAGCATTTATCGAAAACAAACACTAAACATCAACATTACAGAAGTTTGCATACCAAAGATTACTCTGCTTCAACTTTGATATCGATATGTTTCTGGTAAAAAATCTTGTATGACTGAACTTATGAAATACAGATTATGAAGATTGAGACATGCACTTTGGATGGAAAATAATATATCGGAATACCACCAGCTGGTATACATGACAATAGTCGTGTACTTAAGGTTTTGGGAATGGTGATTCTCCTCCCATGGACCGGTCTGCTGACAACTCAACATTACACTTTACAGTAACATCACTTTTCACTTGTAAACATTCTAGTTGCTGATTACAGCAGGGGAGACCCTTGCCACTCAGGCGGATGTAGTTCCATCAGACCTTCCGGCTCAGAGAGGGACCAGGAACCCAACCCTGTAGAAGAATTTTGACAGCAAGTCTCCTTCACATCATCAAGTATGTTATCCCAAGGATCGTTATGGACGGACCCAGTCAAACTGACCTCACCTATCTTTTCTGACATAGGCATTGGCTTACCCATATCCTGGGTATCTAAAGGACTAGGGCACCCATCCCTTATTGCATTAAGGATATCCTTTGCCTTATCCACTCCTGATAAGAGCCCACCATGCACAAACCCCATGTACCTCTCATGAAAGGCCTCCCCGCCAAAATACAGCCTTCCTACGGGGGCCTTGTATTTTTCAGTGCCTTCTCGAAAGGCACCAGTAGGAATGCGTGTAAAGGCACCAAGATACAAGGGGTCCTGGGACCACCTGCTGACAAATATATCTAGTGGTGTGGGAACGTCTTCTCCATACAGGTTCCTCAGGATCTCCATGATTTCGGATGCCACTGTGCTGTTGGGGAGACCCTCCACTCTCTTGGACTCCTCTCCTGTGACGGTCACGGCGAGGATGTTGGTCCCGGGGAGATGGCAGCCCTCGGCCTCCATGTCTTGCATGATTGGGTAGTAGCCCCTCTTGGGATGTGCGTGGAAGATGTACTCCTTCCCATCCCAGAACTTGAATGGGAACTTGAGGAAGATCTTGGTGTAGTGGCACATCTCCACCTGGTAGATTTCCTCCAGTTTCCAGTCGGGAAGTTCTGGGACGAAGGAGATGTGGTCACTCTGCAGCACCCCCAGGCTGAAGGTGGTCAGGGCGTATTCTGCCGAATACTCCGACCCATCACTAGTCCTCACGACTACACCCTGATTGCTCCACTTAATTTCAACCACACGTTTATTAAACTGGAGACGAGGGTCTTGCTTGCAGAGGAAAGTTCTTGCCATCTCTTCCACTATGAAGCCAAAGCCCCGTTGGTCGGTGATGAAGTATTCCTTGTCGTCAAAATCAACAAGGGTTTCCTCATCTTCGTTCTGCAGAAGGGACGTGACGTCTGGTGTGGCACCGTTTTGGAAATCGAATGAGAAGTACTCGACCACCTTGTCTACGGGAGCGATGGCTCTCCAGCCTGCCAGGCGCAGAGCCACGCGGATGGAGGTGTCGTTGCCATCTTCGTTGACCTTCTTCTCCAAGATGGCGTGGGCGTGCTTGCGTGCTCTCTGCAGGTCCTCAAACCTGCTGACGGCATGCTCCGTCACGTCCACGCCATCATTATCCCGAACCACCATCTTGGCGACATCCTGCACTTTCCCCTTCAGGTCCAACCCCTGAGCCAGCTCCCAGACAGGATTCCCGCGTATGCCGTGGACCCAGTTTGCGCCCGCTTCGATCTTCACTCCCCCGAAATCTACAAGACGCATCCGCCCGCCTATCCTGTCGGACCCCTCCAGGATGATGAAGTCTTGTACCCCATTGTCCTGCAGGGTTTTTGCTGCTGCAATGCCTGATATTCCAGCTCCAATAATGATGACTTTAGCACTGGTCCCTCTGAACTGCTGCGCCATTCCCTATCCACCAAGCCTCCAGACAGCTCCTATAAAAGCAGAGAAAGTGGTCAGGTAGTGGCCAGCAGAGTTTTGCCGACAAATCGTAGAAATGAAAGCCGGACATGACATTGATACTGATAGCTAATTCAAGGCTCGAAATACATTTCAACCAGACTGTATCCTTTTTTAGCTGGCCAATTTTTGAGTGGTTTACATTCTTTCTGCCCAACAGACAGTGTGTGTGTGTGAGGGAATTTCGAAAATTTTTCTGTAAAATGCAAGATGCAAAGGGTATTTTGAGCCCTGTAATTCTGTAACACCCAAACTGATGATGCTGAATTATTAACTAGTCAATTGGTCAATGTCTCAAATAAAACATATCAAGGAAATGTACATTGAAATAGGGTTCACCTTCGAATTCTATGCTGCTGTTTGTACTGCTACACTGTCCTTGTACTGTATATTCATTTATTTTCAACTTCAATTGATTTTATCATTAAGAGAGATTTCATGGTGTTTCAAATTCGAAGTTGAGACAGTTCTAAAGTATGTTAGTAAATTACTAATAGACTCTAAATGCAAATTTAAAGTGTCATGAATTTGCGGCACAGAACTCGTCACTGCAAACACTGAAAATTAGAGTTAAACCACTGGGAAAGTTTCCAGATTTACAGTAAGCTACAAAGAGTACTAGTAATGAATTCTTATGCAAACTCCTTGCTGTCATATCTAATGAACTGATACATGAACCTATAACGTTACCTCACACTAGTCACAGGAAGTTATTATACATGACATCACTTTTCATTGAAACTGATGAATATGTCAGTCATGGCACACATGGAAATGGTCACTCCCACTTCCCTTTGTAATGTGCACTCACCTATTTTCCACGCTTTATTCAACTTAATAGGGAAAAAAAGAAACCGAAGGAAATCTCCTTGCTCCCTTGGAACTAAAGCTACTAGTAGTAAAGCCAAAGATTTGGGACAATGGCAAGAGGGCCTGGTATGCCATCCTGGGCAGGCTTGAGTTCGTCTAGATGGTCACTTGGTCAGTAAATTACTGAGTAATTGCAAGTTAGCCTGAGGGCTGAGTCTAAGCAGTTCTTCCAAGAAACTAGTCTACTGTTTTTCAAAGTGGTGGATTAATGTTAATGGAGGTTACCACGTAGAATATAGGTCAGTCCTCTAGAATACAGTATAAGATTTCTGTATCTCATAGTCATACAAGTTTACTGATTCAAAAGAAAGTTGTAACATTCTCAAAGTTTTGCCTAAGCTCAGTGAGGGATCTGGAGAACACCAGCAGGGGTATAAAACCTGGTGTTCTCAGTCCTATCGTTAGTCACTGACGAAAGACAGTGGATACTGTCTGAAACGTCTGACTGTTTCAAAATCTTATCCAGTTGCTTGAGTAATTATTTTGGCGTATCTTATTACCTGGATGTCTAACCTTCATCAACGTATTCTCAATCTGTATTGACGATTCCAATACAGAATGTTACAACCTTCTTCTGAATCAGTAAATTTGTATGAGATACAGAAAACGTATATGGCACTCTTGAGGACTGGCCTAATTCTCTGAGGTAACCTCCCATTAATCTGCCACTAGAAAAACAGTGGGTGTGAGAGATCTCCAGACGTCTAGAGCAGAACTCCTATATATGCACAGTTTAGATATACTGGAGTGCATTATACTGGAGGACGTTGGGTTGGAGACCTGTTTGTACGTATCTTTTCAGAGTGGCGGAATTATGTACCCTGGTGGAATTATATTCATAGTAGATGTTACAAACTTATATGATATTAAGTTACTTTTATCATTTTCATAATGTGTGCTGCAATCTTAAAATGTGAGGATGATTTGACCTCATTTTTGGAAACTGGCCTACATACATTCTTTCCCCCTACTTTGCTCCTGGTGGGGTCAATACCTCTGAGATGAGATATGCCTGCATATGCAGTGACCATACCTCACGTGTTGCCCCCCTCCCCCAGCATACGAGACAAATCCACACAACTCCCTAACGGTACTATAATTTTTCATCATAAACAGATTATGGCACAACTAACGTTACACTCAAACCTGTCTTCACAGCCTATAGAAAGAAACTGCTTTGGATTTCTGTATGAATGAATAGATAATGTATTGGCTAGATTTCTTTTCAGTCCGTAATAAATTTGGTCACGATTCGCGAACGTTTCTGGCGGCGTAACTTTCTTCAACCTCTAATAATACATTCTACTGTTAATGTATAAAATAACCTACATCTAATATAGTATAAACACTTACCTTTTCTTCTAAGAGCTTTCCTGTGACTTCCCTTTTGTAGTAATGACAAATTAAAAGCGTTTTTTTGAGCCGAACTTCTGGCGTACGTCCAAGGATTGCGAAATCTTTACCATCTGTGTAACCACATCCGGCAGGGCGACAGAATACAGAAAGATTGATTATTGTAAAATAAGAATAAAGTTATTAATAACGCATGATTTCATAGAATTATATTTCATCATGCGAATGTTATAAATGTGATGATGTGAGTATATATTTACCATTATGATACAGTCTTAAAGTGTCATCTTGTTTGTTTCTTTTTTTCGCTGCTTGTGTTTTGTCGCCCTCTGGTAGCTGAGGATTGCGTCATCAGCACTACGGTCAGAGGTTGAATCTTCGGGTTTGGACGTGCTCGTGTCCTATCAATCAAACCAGACTCCTTCAATGGGTATAATAGTGGGGAAATAGTAGAAATTGGCACCGGGCAGGGAGTTACACATAGACAACCCAGGCGAAGGATACAGAGTGCCTGACTCGGATATAGCGATTTACTTTCCATCAGACAGGCCTGACAATGTGTCACATGTCATATTACGACCTATATTTTCTGGAAAACCCAAATCTGACTCGAGAATGTAAAAAAATTTAACCAGGCGGTTCCTGATGACGATACATCGAAAGCAGGTTTCAACACTTTAGCCTTGTGTATGCAGTATACCAACGCCTTCTGGCGGGGTATCTGATGGTAGCAGAGAACTTCTGTGGGTGACAGCGAAGGAAATGGCCAGCCGACTACAACATTATATAATTTTTACATAAGGGTAATGCCATGTTAATTCGTAAATATGGATGACATGCTCTGGGAACACTAAAATTTATGCGAGTGTGCAAAAAAGAAATGCATAAAAAAGTTGGTCAGAAAGGTTGAACAAATGACTAAACACAGAGTATGGTATACCGAACAATACATTCCTAATTGTTGTTTTTTCATAGTTGCTTGTTCTTTGACTTTGGAATTGACTTTGGAATTGACTTTGGCATGCATTCTATGATATTGATATCCATTGTCCGATATCATTGCAATTTACGGCATCTTTTTGCCCATCTTGCAGCTGCGTTGTACGTATGGTGGAAACTTAAACTTGAGGGGGAAAAGGACGAATTTTGATGCGTGCGCGGATGTCATCCATATAATCGAATCAGCTGATAAGGGTTACCGACTGGGAAGCGGTGCACGTTTCGCCACCTTTCAGCCAGTAAGTCATTCCGATTTGTTACAACTTGTGGCTGACGAAAACAACAACATTTATGTTTGTTTGTTTGTTTGTTTGTTTGTTTCAGAATCTCCATCATTAAACAGGTATGTAACCACCCTTCCGCATGACTCACTAGCTTGCGGCGGCGCTAATTTACTAGCCTTATTTGCATGCCTTCAAGTAGGGGCGCCGGTGTTTCCGGACTACTATAATCAACTTAACTCAAGAACCTCTTGATGGATTGCAATGATATTTGGTATGTGGGCAGGTGTTTGGGAAGCCAAAAATCAAGGTTGATTTTGGGCCCGCTGGTATGTGACCTTGGTACTGCAGCAGAACTTCCGGTTTTGTATCTATTAACCTGGATGTGCTATGGTCTTGATTATTTGGTGGCAGATAGCTTGTGATGTACTGAAGAAGTGTTTGGGCCCCCGCAGCTTGCTCTGGAACTGCAGGGGCGTTATTGTGAAAATCTTCTAAGGAGAATAACCGAACAAAGAACGACGAATTTCCATGATATTTAGTATGCAGGTAGTTTAAATAGAGATGTACATAATGAAGTGCAAATTATGCTAATTGGGACTTACTTTGCATAATTGATAAGAAAAATCTATATTTGCAGTGTTTTCATTTCAAGACTCAACTACATGTAACATATGTAGTTTACGGCAAGTGGGACATCAACAGATACCAATTATTAGTATGCAAATGATTTTGCATAATCAATGCAAAAGCGCCATAATTCAGCTAAGAGGTAAATGTCAATATTTTTTATGGATCGCTGTTTCACGATTTTCAACATATGGGTCGGGGAGATTGTTTCTGGGCCTCTAGAAGGCCCAAATCTATGCAACCGTGAGCGTTTCCTTGTAAGGTGGTGAGTCATTCTGATTTATCGAGGTGACCTTCCCAACTCGTTCTCGCGTCTTTATCCACCATTTGTTCATGATCAGAATTCCATCTTCTAAATCAGACAAATGTATCAAAACTATGCGTGCGCATGAATATATTTTGGTCAAATAATCCCAATAATAGTATGGACGTCCTTAACGCCTTCAACACTTCACCCAAGATAAGTTCTGGGGGCACCCCCTAGTTTATTTTGGGTCTCAATTCGAGTTTGCACACCCCCAAGTCTAGCGACCGTCTCTTCCAGGAAATACTTCTGAGCCAAAACAACTGTGAATGGGAATGAAGGATATCTCTCTAGCTACAAGAAAACACGAGTTTCGGTTTCTTCAACCTTTGTAATTTTAGTAAATATAAGAGGGAAAAAGTATTTTTCCGTCAAAAATGAGGCGCAAAATTTGGCATTTTCCCGTGGAACTAAACACATCACAAAATTTTTTGACACGAAAATGACTGTTAGTGTCAGAAAGAGAAAACTCCAAGGTATAATCAAGCCCATTATAAAAAAAATCCTACCACTGCGATTTTCACAATAACCCGACGCGCGAGGTAATGCAACACGGCCAAAAGAACGCAACAAAGGTCAATCGGGGTCAAACGGGCAGTTTACCTTCAACGCGTATGGATATCCGGAAGTAAGGCTCGGATCGAAACGTAATTTCCACCCAAAACACACCAATTCATATGCTTTTCAGCCATGTTAGTATTTAATGTCAGTTCGAAGCACATTTTGAGAAATGTGAACTCAAACCCAGACCCTCGAAACCCTTTCGTCCCTTTTTTGTCGCGGACTACCAAGAACTGGTGCGTGCACCGTTCTATGTGATCGTGAAAGCGTATCCTTGGTTGAAACTAAATCAGCTCTCATGAAAGATGACTATGGCTTCACTAATACTGCACGCCTTGTATGTACTAACATCCACGAGTCACGACATACCAATTTGCCTCATCATTGCAATGCGTTCGAAATGTATAATGACTATAATTTTCGTCTCGACCAATTTAGGCTATACAAACCACGGAAAAAAATATGTCTTCATAACGTTTTGAATTCAGTTCACGTCTCTTTCTACAGTGTGTGAAAGCGCCCGACCGGATACAATTCAAAATCTGTCCCCGGAGCAGACACTCAAATGACACATTAATTCATCTTCTTTTATCAGTACTTTCAGCTCTTACCGTTTAGGATATGCGTGCTGACTGGGTCTAAAGTGGGCGTACCTTGCAACGTTCCTGCATAGTGACAAGTACATGTACCTATTGTACCCATATAAAGGCACGATACAGTAAATCAAAGTACAGTGCAATAAGAAAACTACAATTGCAATCAATTTTTAATCTTTATTTTCAACCACTAACATCTCTTCGTTATTGTGATATTCAGAATAGAGTGACCCTATAGGGTCTTCAATAGTCTCTACCAGACTCCATGGGTCGCTCGAAAAATAAGTAGAAATTGGTCGAATAGACTGATAATATGCCAGAGGAGTACGCTAAGACGGTCATAGAATTACAATCTGCAACCTGCATAGTCTGTCGGGAGACATCGGTTGCAAATTGTAACTCTACGGCCGGCGGACTCTTGTATATCATTCATACTATCCAAGCAGATTGGTACCGATGGAGAAGACTGTGACCTTTTTATCACATGAACTTTGATATATCATTGAGTCAATTTGACCAATTTGTACTAATTTTCCAGCAAGTTAACGGAGCCTCTGGTAGAGACCATCCCAGCTCTTCAACAATAGGCGTCTGATCGCACAACATCTCTTTCACAATGACAATACACGACCGTGTGAATGTGGAAATGTTTCACTGTCGGGTTTTGAGCGCACTGGCATATACAAATTGCACATACATCGAAAACAATATCCTCAAAATTGGAATATTTACAATCCACTTCTTAGCTGTGTGGCAGATTTCTTTCATTTCGGTGTCAACCCGCAATTCTTACCATTTTGACTTGAGAACTTCAATGGAGTTCCCGAGATATAGCATAGTTGATACACATGTACATCGTTTAATCTAGTATAGGTTGATCTCTTATAATGTATTCACCAGTTGCTGTTAGAAACAGCGCCCGTGATCAGAACCTTGATCCATACAAATATAGACAACTTGTGTTTGTGTTACTATATATAACATTAGATATATCGGAACACCCTGTAGAGACTAACACTACTTTGCGACACTGAGTTCTTATGATGCAGTGTAGTAAAACACGATATATTCCTTAACATCGATCACAGACTTATTTACACTGATTGTCTGACGATACGATGTTGTGTGTGTGTGTGTGTGTGTGTGTGTGTGTGTGTGTGTGTGTGTGTGTGTGTGTGTGTGAGTGTGAGTGTGTGTGAGTGTGTGTGAGTGAGTGAGTCTTCTCCTACTACGCTGGCGTCTTGAAATGACCTGTTGATGTAGTGTCTTTGGCTTTCAGGTTTTTCGTCTTCAGACCGTTACGATGTTTTTCCACCTAAGGCCGACTTACGCCGCGCCATGTCTTCCACACGTAAGAATCCGGACAACAACTCTTCTGAAGTCCACGTTGAATACGGTGTAGATGATGGGGTTTAGCGCGCTGTTGCAGTAGCCAACCCAGAACCAGAAGCCGAACACTTCGTCGGGGACATTGCACGATTTACACAGAACTTTGATGGGATAGAGTTGGAAGAAAGGATACCAACAAATGATGAAAGCCCCCATGACAAGTCCGATTATCAGAGTGAAGCGGCGCTCTTTGGACTGCACGTGGCGTGCTCGGCTGTGGCGGATTTTGAGACTTGTACGATCTTTCTTATCCTTCTGTTTACTGCCAGGTGCTGGCTTGAGTGGGGAGGTCTGGGACTGAATTACGTCAGTGGCAGTGGCGGCATTTTCGGGTCTGTCATTTGCTGGGCTGGTGCCTGCATTGATCGTACCGGTTGGTTCATCCGAATTAGTGTGGAGCTGCAGTTTGTTTGGACACTTACTTGACCAACTGACAGGGCCTAGTGTGGTGATGGTGGTGACTTGTGTTAGATTATTGCGAGAACAGGAGGGGGTCACGGTAGGGGTTGATGGTGCGCTGGTGTCTGGTCGTTGGGCACCGAGCTTCTTCCTGAACTGGGCGCGAGTGGCCTGGAAAAGACGGACGTAGGCTCCGATCATGACTGCCAAGGGGATGTAAAAGCTCATGGTGATTGAGAACAGGACGTATCCGGGGTTGACGCGCAGCGGGCACTGTGGTAGTCTACTCTTCGGCTGCTGAGCCTCCTTCCACCCGAACAGCGGGGGGAGAGAGACGGCGGCTGCAGCTATGTAAGCTCCGACGATGAGGTTGAGTTGGCGCCGCTTACCCGTGCCCATGGCGGCGGTTGGGTTGGTGACGCAGCGGTGCCGCTCAATGGCGATGAGACACAGGTTGAAGATGGACGCCGTGCAGAAGAACACGTCCAAGGCGAGCCACATGTCGCACCACACCTGCCCAAACACCCAGTAACCCATGATTTCGTAAGCAAGGGAGAACGGCATGATCATGACACCCAACATAATGTCACTTACCGCCAGTGAAACTAAGAAGAAGTTCTGATGGATCTGGAGTTTCTTCTCTATCCCTACTGCCACGCACACGAGGATGTTACCAACTACCATGAGAAACATGACCGAGGATACGGTGAACCCAACAGCGATGCCGCCGCCCAGAGAGTAGGGGAAGGCGACGGATTCAGTCATGTTCGTGGCCGTGTCATTGTCCACCGCGTCCGTGGCCGGGCATCCACCACAGTTTGCGGTGTCATTTGGAACCATGGCGGAGAAGTTGGATGGTAACGTAGCGTTGCTGTGAGGATATATAGCCATATCAGCTCTTTACGGTACACCGGTGCCAGTGGTCTTATTCTGTCAACGCCAATCTTACATGATGACGGTGTTCAAGTGTCGATAACGTTTCCCTGAGGAAACGTAGCTTGGATTCCCTCCAGTGTTCTGCAGAAAAAAGAGAAGATGTAATACATTATGTAGTCAACAGCAATATAATAAAGGAAAAAATGCCACTATCTAAGGATACGGTTAAGTCCCCTTGCACGATGCTACACGTATTCCGATGATAACTAAACCTTAGTGTTTCAATGGCTTATACAGGGTCAATGTTCCAAGTTGCAACGTTACCACATGTCTCCAATATGTTGATTATATTGACAAATATACCGTTTCGGCCGAGCGCTCTACGTCCCTGAACCATCAACAGTCCTACTCACATGAACCAGAAGCACACCAGCAGAATTTCCTTGCATGCGGAAACCAGCTTCTTCATACCGTTTCAGCCTAGGAGCTTTTTGAAGCAGCATTTGTGGTCGGGATTATGTTTGAAAATAACGCTAACCTCTATTGCCATGGCAGCAATGAAAGCTTAGTACACATGTCCGGTTCTTAACAAGATTACCCGAATTATAATCTTTATCTTTTGGGTTTTGTTTAATTTTAATCACTGTGGATTGGTTTGATTGGACCAGAAACGTCACGTGACACCGAATGACATCACCCCCGCCTACTCGGAACGCATCTGTGTCATTCCGTGACCACGCATGACAATCTGTTGCCATGGAGACGACGTCAGTGACGTCTGTAATCCCAATAAGCTCATAATTATGGACCACGAAGATATGGATCCCCATGACTTATGATTATCCCGGTTGTTGGTATGAGTCAGGAGAATACAGGAATAAGGACAAAGTAAGAACAGGGTGGGAATGTGTGTGTGTGTGTGGGGGGGGGGGGGTCATCCTACCACGTGACCTAATGGATGAACTGACCTGGGATCTATTCGCCAACCCGCCTCACTTTGCTGGGTTGGGCATTAATTCAAACTTGGTACTTGACAGGCCAATTTCTTATCGAAATGTTCTCTTTTTGTTCTCGTTACAATAGTCATCAATTCAGATCCAATCAGGCATTATAAGGCTTGTACTGTCCCAAAAATCGATAGAAAAGAGGAAATGGTAGCTAGATAGATTCTCTCCCCCCCATGTGCACTCTCAATATGTCGGTGTAGATTTGGGAAGTGTTTATCATGTAATCTAAGCACACAGAAAAGGGGTGAGCTAGGTCCTGCATAACAAATGTGTACCTACCGAAAACAGCATTAGTCTAGAACCACTAGAGATGTAGCGATCCGTCATTCTGTCAATCTTAAGAACTTGGTCATCGAGTGGACTGTCTATCTTTATATGTGTCGCATGTGCATTTCAATGCGCACTGACATGTAACGATATATAGGACACAGAATGATGTGCACTAAACTTACAGCTGCGCTTTTTTAATCTTTAATATCTCTGAAGCGATGGATGGTGCAATGTTGAAATACAAATTGCAAATCTTTCACAGAGCATCGAAGCGTCTACTTACTCAAAATGGCACTGATCTGAATACTATATCTAGATAGATAGCGAAAGAGAGAGAGAGAGAGAGAAAGACAGAGAGAGAGAAAGAGACAGAGAGAGAGGTCCAATACTTTTCCTACCAACGTTGCTTGTCTAACCAACGTAATGCTAATGGTGCGTTGGACGTTCTCTGTAATTGGTTTTGGATTGCGGGATTTCTTACGAACAGTTGAAGGTGACAGATGTCCAGTGGCTTCCGTTTTATCATTAGCTCCTGTCACTAACGTCAAGGAGGTGATCATCCCCAATTACCGCCATGAGGGGAGGGCTACTCATAGCATACAGGCTGTGGGAAGAAGTAGATGTGACTTGGGTTGTAATGATTTCATTTGAATTTTACCCATGATATCTACAGTACGTGCAGATTGTACGCAGCCTGATATCGAAACCCATTATAGCTTTGGTCCCTTGCTTGCGATGGAGGACCAAAGTACTCGGCAGCTATAATAGGTTTGGATACCAGGATAGATTATTCGCGATATCTTCGTAAATGATCTTTCAGCTCAGTTTGCAATACAACAAGAGCAACTTATAAGAAGATGTGGAGGACGTTGACGCGGCCCGCATCAGTGTTACACGTCGATATGCGGTGATGATGATGGTGATGAATACAGCAAATCAAGCGAGTCTATCTGTATTCGTAATACATTTGTATATGAAAACCGTATATGAAACACCCACTCAGTCAAGATATTAGTTTTGATTTGACTTAGAGTCTGTTTTATCACTAGTAGTCACTAGCTACCCTCTAACTTCACCTATGAAATTGAGGTTTGGCCCCCTAGTGCCTTTTTTTGGAACTGTAGGAGCCGATTTTGTTTCAAACTTGGAAATAGAATAACTCAAGAAGAGGTTGACGGATCGTCATGATTTTTTGTTTGTAGATGGCTTAAGTGATGATTTACACAATCATATGCTAATTATGCGAATCATGAAATACTTTGCATGATCAATGAGGAAAGCTTACAAATCCACTGTATTCCATTAAAGGGCTCTCAAACACGTGACATATGTAACTGAGAAGGATAGGACTATCGATAGATATCAATGACAAAATACTATAGTTCCATAGTGGTAAATGATAGGGATTTCACTTTTGCAGCATTTGGAAGTTAAGTAAGACAATTTTAGCGCATTCACATGAGGGCCTCATGTACACAATTCATATGAGGAGATGCTACAATAACATTTGCTAAGATAAGACTTTTATACTTTAAACAAGTTGTGTAATTTCGTTAAAAAAGGTGGCCAAGTGATATAATTCATACAAATGAGGTCCTTTACTTGCATGAAGTAAATGAGAAACATTTATGATACGTCACTCGAAAAGGGTAACATCATTTTGCGACGGTATGAGGTCGTGGAACTCTAGTTTTTATAAATGTGTCATACTGGACGTCGGCATTGCTATTCGACGTGCGTTTGATTATTTGACATTTGACAATCACAGGGGTACGTAGCCATGTATTCATGTGCTCTAGAGCCTAATGAAACCACATAGTGAATATCCGGGAGGCATATCTGAACACCTTCATAACCCCTACTTCTGAAATCCATGAAATGTCAGACAATATACTCGATTTAAAGAACGAATCGTTTTCCATCGTGGGCGTTTTGGAAGACCTTTACTATCGAAGCAATTCACAATTAGATTGAGAGTACCAATTACGGAGCACAAAAGCTCCTAAATGTCGTGAGACTGAACCCATCTGCCCGCTAGTTCTTTACTGAATCGTTTTGCCAGCAGCTTAAGTGTTATTGCAGACAAACGAAAAACTATCAGTAATGTAGACTAGTTGAAACTGAATACATACTGTAGTGCAGCTGCGCGCAGTCTGATAGAAACGCGCGCACGTATTGGGAGTGCATGACCCGTTCGCAACCTTATGACCCCTCTCACGAAGGCGTAATGTAACTCGTTAACAAGTCTGGCGTTACTCTATCGCTATTCTGACGGCAAATTATCCGAAACACTTCACTCGCTTGTGCCTCCACTCCGAACTTTCTCAGCAAGGGCACGTTTTGCCACTTCCACAGAACACTTTCTTCTTCCAAACTCTACCTCTTATGCTACGGTCACTTTTCCAGCCCGGGGCCCGGCCGGGCTGTTTGCGGCAACGAAAAATATGATATAAAAGACAACAAAGCACACAAACATAAAAGATGTAAATCATGAGCATAATTTGTGCATATTTCTTGGCATACACTTTCCTTTTCCGTTCCCGCAAACAGCCCGGCCGGGCCCCAGTTTGGAAATGTGACCGTAGCATTAGGAGGGGTTTCCACGCTGAAAGCTTCTTTCCTAGAACTACTTCGCCTTGTAACAAGCTTCCTCGTGATTGCTTCCCTGATGGGTACAACCTTAAACTTTTGAAGTCAAAGTCGAACAAACATCTGTCATCACAGTCTAGTAACACAAAACATGTGTGGCTCTTATGAGCCTTGTTTTGGGGTGAAATTGAAGTAAATAAAAGATGAGAAAAAACATATGGTTCATGTAGGTGTAGACATGTAGGTAGTGGATTTTGCTAGGATTGTTTTAGCATTAAAGCTTCTTTTTCAGCAAATAATGTGGGATCGGAGTATGGGCGTCTATAAAACGCTTAATACTGAGCATAGCGTACCTCTTATCACTCATGGTGCGAAAGTTGTTCCTAGTAATTATAACATAGGTCTGTATACTTGTGCATTGCTACATTTTTTTTACATTAAAGCATTTCAATTTGCGAGAATGATAGACTGCTGATATTAATCTATCATAAACAAACTTCGAAATAGTTGTATTGACTTTCAATCTTAATTTTCTATAAAAGGGCACTTTCCCATCTGCATCTGAAATATCATGAACAAACAGAGTACCCTGATCCAGCATATCCCTACATAAGAATGGTCTATCATCAATCTTAAGGTTTCCACCCTGGCTAAATTGGCATTTTGACTTTCAATTCTTTTCCCACTAATGAATTAAGAAATAACTGTTGTAGTACTGAATATTGGGTCATGAAAGAATTCTAAATCTGATTTTTTGGACCGTATGGATGACGTCATCAAATTTTATTGCCCTTAATATGACTTTTTTCTAAGAGAAAATACAGCACTTTTAAACATAACACTGGAATGAAACCATGTTTTCCATGTGCATAATCATCAAAGCTACAAACGTACGTTCGCACAAATTGATATTTATGAAGTGTCCATAGTTATTAGAAAATGATTCTTGTCAATTAGGTAAAATAATTATTAATTACCCATATGATAAGTAGATATCAATTTTTATCATCCCCCTTTAGTTTACTTCGAGTGTTTCCCCAGGCTCAATGATCTGATATACAAGGCTATGACTATGGTAACTAAAACTGCCATCCGGAAGTTAAATCGGCATTTTGAACAACCTGTTTCTTCAACTAATGCTATAACCCCGTGTTTTATCTTTGTAGGGTTTGTGTTACCTTTGTAAATCATCGAGATTCTGTCTGAAACAAACACGTTTCCAAGGTAGATTTGTCACCGTAAATACGGTACGAACAATCATGCCAGCCAGTCAGCAAGAATTTGTCCAGGGGGACCAATAGACTTAGATTACTTTTCATCCATGACAATATAAATTGAGCGAACAGATGGAATAACTTGTCAAACAAGCGCCAAAGGTAATCTTGAACAATCCCCCTTTCAGAAACAACGCTCAGAAACAGCTTGCAGCGGCATGACGGAGTATGCTTTATGATGGCAAGGTGGACTTGTAGCTAGGGTTGTTGACTCTGAATGTAAAGGTTCTGGGTTCGCATCCCTAGCAGGCCTAAATGCCCTGCCCTTGGAAGAGGCACTTGACACCTATTTCCTTACTCGTCTGGAAAACATATTGCGGTCACGGCTCCCCGAACAATTTACAGAAATCGAACCATTAGCTAGTAAGTACTTACTATCTAGCCCTCGTAGAAGAGTCGTGTAGCTGTTTTCGCGGAGTATCCTTATGGAACGTACGCAACAAAGCAGACATCCTACTGGAAAGAAAACGTGCGCGGACTTACCGAGAGAAGACCTTCGACACCGACTGTCGCCCCTTGCCAGCCGCCGCCTACTGCTGTGGACTACGCTCCAACTGTTCTATTAATATTATAGAATATCTTGGAGGAGTCAATTAGCTTTCTCAACCAACCACGAAGCAGGAAATGGACCTAGCCCATGGGAACCTATCGCATCATTATCCAATGCCTGAACGTAGGTCAGCCACAATTATGCTTGTCTGTCATCATTAGGAGTGGATGGAACCATACATGATTTCGCCCCCCTCTCTTACTCGTTACATCCTGCATGTGAAGGATTATACATGTATATAATTGCCTGTTCACAGCAAATCACTAACGCTTACCAACCAAAGGTGGACGTCTGATAGTTTTTAGCAAATTAATTGTGGCCAAAATCCCACTTCTAAGGTGGTATAGGGGAGCTACAGTCCTTTCACTCTGTGTAATTTTTGGTATCTACACAAAAAACGTCAAGTTGGCCAGTCAGAAAGGTTTCATTACCAAGGACAGGAACATAATTCTATACTCGTCTTTCAACAAGGGTAGGTACGCTTCGGTGCGTCTTTGTCCCTTTTCACAAGACCTCACAAACCATGACAGGGACGAGTACGGGTCATGGTGTTCTCTGGGTTTGATAACTTTAAGAATCCTTAGGAAAAGATTTTGAAAGTTGTATTTTGTTTGTTTGTATTGTATACCCGATAAGCGTCCTCGATAACTGTGGTGGGTTATTCACGTGCTCGAGGTGAATGTGTCTCTCCTCAAACACGGGACTTCCATTTAAAGAAAGACGTTCCTAACCAAAGCTAGGTATTCATCTTTACCTGAGTGAAGTGAGGCTAGGACACTCGTGTGAAGTGCCTTTCCCAAGGGCACAACGCCGCTGCATGTCAGGGGATTCGAACCCTATCATTACGACCCGCGACGCCACTTATGATACGCCACATAAAAGCAATACGTGCACTTCGTTGAAGAGACTCATCAGTCACGTGTGATTACCAATACGTGCACTTGTTTTCAATTGTACCTGCGTGAATGTCATCACCGTTGGACTAAGCCCAGCGGCGGGGAGGGGGAAGATTGAACGATGGCGGGGTTAATCTGGCTTGCTCTGCGCACTCAGACGTGCAAGTGGACTAAGTAAGCTAAGTACTACCTGTCGTAGATAATATCCATCATCCGATGTAGTCTGGTGCCTGGAGAGAAAGAAGTGAGCAAAACCCTTTTTCTTGACCTCTCAAATGGATCCATGGAAGCCGCCCTGTAAGAAAAATAGATGGTGGCGGTGTCTTTGGTAAGACCGGCATCTAATCGAAAAGAGTAGAGGACCATCCCGATGTGAGTGGATCAAATAAGTCTGCCCGAATATGCAGCTTGTACTCTACAGTACAAACCCGGTGTGTTACGCTATGGGCTGTTTACCAAGTATGCAATACAAACATTAAAAAAACTTGTAGCAAGGAGAGGACATTTGTTTGCCGTGACATTTAGCGTTTGAAAAGTGTGGTGGAATGTTTAACGTGCTCGAGGTGTGGCTCTCCTCAAGCACGGGACCTCCATTTAACGTCCGAGGGACGTCCCTAACCGAAGCTAGGTACTCATTTACATGTGACGTGAGGAATGTCGTGTTAAGTGCCTTTCCCAATTGCAAGGGCACAACATCGGGGCATATGGTTTCGAACCCGGGACCTCTCGGTTGTGGGCGACACACCCTACCGATTGCGCCACAGGATGCCACACAGAGATTTTAGGTTTGGTGAGAATGATAGCACCTTTTATTTCCTATGCTGTGTGTCAGACCAGATTTGTACACCTGAGTCAGCACCATGGACAGTGACGGTGAAGGGCAAGTGCGAACTTGAATGGGTCGAATAATGGGAAAGTACTAACGAGAACCGAGTATGTTTTCACTTAAAACCCCTGATAAGGCCGTCGCACGTGAACCTCTACCCTCATATGTATGCAGAAGATGTTATCAAAGGCCCTGCCGAGCAATATATGTTCGCACAAGAGCGCTCAAGACCGTTCATGTGATATTTAAATGACATTTTGAGTGTCCGCTCCGCTGGAGAGTGAAATGGATGAATTTTGTTTTTCTTCCACTTTCTTTGCCTTTGACCGATGTCTCAAGTAAAATCTACACTACTGAAGGTAGCAATGATAGAAAGGACCAAGATTTAACGTTGGTTTCAAGGGTTTCCACACACGTTGAAAGTTTCTTAAAAAACGCTCTTGAACAACAAAAGTAGTTCCTACTGCATTCATTGGGGGCAGTTAGTTGTATTTTAGATGTTTCTTTTTGTATGGTTACTGGCAATGGAGGTGTTGAAAAGAACAACAAATTCCACTGAGTCGTCACAAAAAGCAGATGCCAATGACAAACTTAGATCAGTCCAGATTGGTCAATAGCGTCGACATGATATCAGATAATGGTCAAAGGAGCAATTTGTCGTTTTCCAACATCGGTAGAAATTGTGAATTGGGTTGAGGCAGGAGGTTTCCCAGATCTGACTCTCGAACAAAAACCGATCGACTATTAATTCATACCTAACGAGGTGTAGTTTGAAAATGTTGACTAAGACACCCGAACAAATCATAAATGGTAGTTCTCTTTTTATCTTACGATGTGTAAAACGCCACGGCACTGAACAAGGATTAGTTCATATAGAAACAAACACACCATCTCCCCCCCCCCCACACCCCCAGCAAGAGCAAAAAAACTACAGAACCCTTTTCTTCACCAGTCAATCAGACTGTATAATCAGACTGTATAATCAGACAGTAGAATCAGGTGTGCAATAATGAGCACCTGTCATATCAGGGATGTACACATATGATGTGTGTATATATATGTTGATTCTCCGTTTTATTGTAAATATAAACGCCATCCAGGGTGCCGTTTCTCTGAAAGGTTGGTATTTGAATAAAGAATTGAATTGAACAAGATTGGTACGCCAGCGTCCGGACCATGGAGAGTCACTGTGAATGGCAAATGTAAATGTAAACGTGTCTACGAATAATGAGAAAGCACTATCAAGAACCAAGAACAAGTACTTTTTCACTTATTAACTCTCAATGAGGTCGGTGCACTGCTCTCGAGGCCTCTTATATACGCAGGAGACGCGGTATAAAAACTATCATAGGTATTGAACTGCTGAGCAAATTTCTCACGAGAGCGCCCATGACCGTTCATGTGAGATCGAAATGGTATTTTGAGCGTCCACTCCACTGGAGAGTAAAATTGTTGAGTTTGTTTTTCTTCCACTTTCTGAGCCCTTGAAAGATGCCCCAAGTAGAATCTACACTACAGGTGATAGCAATGAAAGATTTCAAGTTTCAAGTGTTTCCGCACACATCGAAGATTTCTTACAAGTTGCTCTTGAATAATAAATGAAGCTTGTATGTGCATTCATTGGGGGCAGTCAGCTATACTCAAGATCATTTCTTTTGCATGGTTACTGGCAATAGATGTGACTCATGGGTTAAGCTTAAGAAAATGCCAAGTAACATTTCTTTCAAAAATCTTGAGAACTTGCCAACTAATGCTTTGGTCCCAACTGGAAAAGGGGGGCCCTACCGGGTAGTTAACTGGCTGTTTTGAGGGGTATGTACGAGTCCAAACTGATTAATAACGTCGATACCAGGTCATGATATTACATGCCTAAAACACGGCCCTAAAATACTGGAGAATTGTGTAAAGGACATACAATATGCATTCGTAGACAAACTTTTGATAATCCAGGACCATTCATTGCAACAGTATGGCAAAGAGTTCTAGTGCTCTACCGGATAGAAATATTCAGCAAAACACCTTCTTCAGAACTGCTGGGAATACTGATCTCATTCTACACACCGGAGACTATTACAGGGAACTCCTGTGCAATCTGGACTTTGGTCAGAAACCTGAAGAGGAAATGAGATGATAAGATGGAGGCAATCACGACCAAATTGCTAAACAATTAGACTCGATGGCTCATAGACCTATATATGTGTGTGATTCATTTGCTGGCATAGGGAACACCATCATCACATCTTCCATAGAAAACCAAGTACATTGATTGTGAAAGACGAATGATTTTAGACTTGATGTGTAATTTGTATGTAGCTTGGCCTTGGAATTGTTTTTTTACCAAGTCCGTGTCCGTCCACGGCACTTTATTTTTCTAGATTAACAGTAACAGAACTAAGTATACACAACATTGCTTAGTAAGGACCTTAGTACTAAGTCTTCTATTGGACATCTCCAAGAGATTGAAATTCAGGGATATTGCAGTACATGATAATGTTATTAAGGTCTGCTAGGAAAATATACACGTGTTTGGATTTGATGTTTCTATATGTTGTAACACCAGCTCTTGAATATCGCATATTTAGCTATGCTTAGGGGTAGGTTCGATACTTGGAATTGTTTATATCTGTGTTCCACTGTTTGTGTATGTATGTATGTATGTATGTATGTATGTATGTATATTTGAATGTACGAACCATGGAAGCCTAGCCCCCTTAGGGTCTAAAGGTATCTCAATAAACTACTATTACTACATATAGACACGGGATTATCAGTAGCATATATATTGCCGATTGCAGTGACTTGTAAGAGTATGGAGTTTATGTCCATCACAATGGCAGACAATATTGTTCATCTCACGCAGTTCACTCGGGGATGTTAACTTATTCAACGCGACGTCGATGCATCAATTGGATCTTTTAACATCGTTACTTTTAGCTGATCTTTTGACTTCATGTAATAAATTGAGCACTTTAATTTGATCATAGCTTCCTCCACGGTAATTCGGATACCAGTAATCTACTTATCTTGCTTTGGTTATCGCTGCTGCCATAAGGCAAATGATCGATTGGGTATCTCTATGACTTCCTTGGCCATGTTGGTAAAGTACTATCGATCGCTCCATCTGACGAAAAACAGAATGTATCTATCAACTTATTTTGGACTTAGCTATTGCACACTCTATGCTATGGGTTAAGCCGACGAAAACACAAACATTTCATTCCACCGGCAAGCTATACTTGATCATACTTGCGGCTGTTCTGTCGAACGTGCGATTTCTTCATGAGTGAATAGCTTTTTCTCATGGATGTGTACTATGATGTTATAGTGTGAATCAAAGATTTCGACAAATAGCAGTTACTCAAGCAACTGGGTATGATTTTGGAAACTGTAAGACGTTTAGCATCCACTGCTTCTCGCGTCGGTGACTCTGACTTATTACCTGGATGTCAAACCTTCGTCGACAAATCAAAGACTTCATTTCCGTTATTAATACACATCACTGCAATGACAGCTGCTGGAAATCTATAATCCCCTTCCTGTTGTATGATTTCAAAGACATCTGAAATTCATAAATCATATGTTGATATTAATTCAACGAGCGTGCACGTGCCAAGTTTTTTTTTTCATTTGGCACAACCTTAAAAACATGCTTGAAATGAGCGATAGACCCCATACATGAGGTAACCAGCAGTCATTCTGACTGGCTTCGCTCGAGCGATCGCCAAAGATTCCAATGAGCCCTATTTGTCTCTAATAGAATATGTGCTGGGACATATGCTGAAACACATCCGCCGGTAGATGCAATCAGTGGACACTAACTAGCCACAAGTCATTTTCTACTGGCCCGTGACTACGGATGTGATGCTTGGGGGGGGGGGGGGTGATTAGGTGCCCTGGACACTGTCACTGACATAAAGACGACATATCGACATATCTACATCAAGGTTTCCTGTAAATGCTTTTCTTCCAATTGTTATTTAGAACATCTTTTTGTTTATATCTTGAAGGATTCAATCAGGTTATGAGTGGAGAACACAGACTGGGGTAACACGTCTTCCTGCAGTGAGATAGTCTACGTGTCTCAAAGGTTGTACTGGACAGGCCCTGACTCAAACTGTGTAGTATAACAATCACTCCCAGGCACGTCAATTAACTATACACAATTTCCATTAATTACTTAACATGGGCCTAATAATTCTGAGGATTATGTAGGCTCGTACTCAATTGAGATGACAGTAGAATATTTCATCGTTTATTTCATACTGGTGGATGTAAAATCCTTAGATGAAGTTTTTCCCTAAGGCCGTGTTGATTTGATTATATGGCTGGCATCCGCGCGTTCATCAATTTTCGTCCGCCGAAGCCCCCCCCCCCCCCAAGTTTTCGGCCATAATATAAATCATACAAAGCAGCTGTAAAGGGAGCAAATTGATGCTGTAAACTGCGAAAAAATATTTCGGAAAACAGATACTAATGTCGTAGAATGCCAGAGTTAATTCTAAAGTCAAAGAAGAATGACAAAAATGAAGAACCTATATGTCGGCAAACCATACTCTGTTAAGTTTTGTTCATCCTTCCTGTCCACATAGATTTCATAATGAAGGGAACTTTTTTGGCCAAACTTTTCGTTAATCCGCACGCTCGCATCAGTTTTGGGGTTCCCAGAGTATGGCATTCATCATATAATCAAATCGACATGGGCTAAGGCATTGGAACTGTAGAAAAAGCAGTCTGCGGTGTTGTTCTTATGGAATAATAGGGTTTCATGGTGATCCCATGATGATACGTTGGAAGGATAGACTGAAAAGGGGAACATATTCAACTCAAATTGTCCAAACCAAGCATAGAGTAATGTCATTTAAAGTTTCTCTTACGAATGTGAATCAAATAGCTGTGAGTTGTGGGCATTTCGGGGTGCATGAAATATAAACCCTTCTAACAATATCCACCAAATTTCAAATCATTTTCGACATTTTCTCGTTGGCGACGCCGTTTTGAATATCAGTAGGTGAGAGGTTTACATGGGAAATGCAATGGACTGAGGCTGTGACCAGAGGCGTGGCCAAATTCAGGGCTCTTCCTGGCCCTGCCCTGCTTATAAGAAAATAAACCTTATTCTTTCCGGTTGAAACGCTACTTTGACAATGTCTTCGCAGGTTTACTGGCAATACGGAGCCCTAGAAATTATCCACACTGCTCTGGCTCCTCTGCACTCACCTCTCACCCACTCCTGTTCAAACGTGCATCGCCTGCTAGATGAAGACGATAACACAATAATGTAAATTTGGCAATATTGATGGAAGCTTAGATTCTATCCCCCGAAATGAGAGTTATTCACCGAGTGAGGCCCATAACTTTTTTGTTACCTTCACCGGGAATGTATGCATTCGCGGTAAGGTTATGTTATCGGTTAGGCCAGCTGTAAAGTGGGTCCATATGTATGTCGAGATCATAAGTCGAGAGAACTTTGACGGATCTTGCTGATTTTTGGTAGGTAAGTGGCAGTTGTGGGAACGAAGGTCAAGTTCGAAAATGGTTAACCTGGCGTTTTCCTAAAGTGCTTCAGTGGACTTTTTTTGTTAGTGTGTTTGTATGTAGACAACATAATTCGACGTATTGATGATGGATCTGCATGATTTTTGGTGGGTACGTAGAGATTGTGAAAACAAAGCTCAAGTTCAAAAATGGGTCACCTGGCATTTTCCTGCGGTACTGCAGTGGGCTGTTTATGTATGCGTATTTGTTTGTTGACAGGAGAACTCGAGAAGCTGTTGATGGATGTGCATGATATTTAGTGAATAGGTAGATTTATTAAAGGGGAAGGTCAAGTTCGATAATTGGCCTCCTAGCGGGTACTTTGGGTACTGCAGTGTAGCTTCAAAGTTTGAGGTCGAATTTTCTGCAAGTGCTACGGTCATGATTTTTGTGTGGTAGATAGTCCATGCCACATGAAGTAAGTTGTGCACGTTTGGGCCCTCTAGTGGCTCTAGAGCTGCAGCGGGTGTTCTTAATTTATTTGTTTTGACCTTTGGACATGAATAACTAGACTTATGGTCAACGGATCGTCTTGATTTATGGTATGTAGATAGCTCGATTAATGATTCACATAATTGAATATTCATTATGCAAAGCAGGAGCTAATTTGCATAATTAGCAAGGAAAGTTTATAAATCTGCTGCCTTTCAAAATAGGACTCTCAAACATGTGACATATATAGCTGAAAAAGAGAGAGGTATCGATAGATACCAATGATGCTAATAGCTACCTATTTTGCATAATTAATAAGAAAATACTAATTGAAAATACCACAATAGTAAATGATTGGAATTTCATTCTTGTATCATTAGGAAGCTAAGTAAAGGTGAACAATATCAGACAAAAATCATGCATGACAAAGCCTCATTAACATAATTTATAAGGAAATGTCTACAATTCCCTTTCAATTTGCTATTTTTAAGTCTATTTATTCAGGTTAAATTGCACTGACAGGTGACCTAGTTTACCGGAGCAGGCCCCCTGTGAGACGTCCCTGGAGGACACATGTGATACTTTACTTGCCTGGTGCAGGGCTCTGTTTTGGGGTCAGGGAGGTATAGGTTTGATAAAAACTGATTGATATGTTGACTATGAAAATATGGGCATAATTGAAGCCAATACATTGCCAACAAATTTCCTTATTTTCTGTAGGAAAGATAAAAGTTATGATACCAATTAAGCAAAAATATTCTTACAGTGATTATTTTTATAACTCTTGGGAGAACTCGTGTAAGTATAGGTATGGGTTTGTTTTAAACTTTGAAAGAGAATACTAGTAACTCAAGAAGGTGATGACGGATCGTCATGATTTGTAGGGATGTACATAGTTTGAGAGATGATTTACATGATCGTATAAGAATCATGTAAATCAGGATCTGTGATGTGAAAAAGTATACAAACCCTTGCATTCCATTGTAGTCAAGCACGTGACATGTAACTGAGAAAGAGAGGAATATTGATAGATATCAATTATGCAAACGAATACCTAATTTGCATAAATTATGACAAAATACTATAATTCCAGAGTGGTAAATGATGGGATTTTATTCTTGTGGCGTTTGGGAGATAATCAAATGTGGACGTTATCAGACATAAATCATGATGGCCTCATTTACATAATATATGAGGAAATGCTACAATGGCCCTCTTTTCTAAGATTTTACTTTAATGCTGTGTTTTGTGTAGACAAAAGGATCACTTGAAATTCATGCAATCGAGGACCTTATCTACATACTGAGTAATAAGCATTCACTCGAAAAGGCTAACATCAGTCGGTGAAGGTATGAGGTCGTGGAACTCTAGTTTACCCTCGTAAATGTTCATGATGTGTGGCCCGACTCGTTCTCCTTGTACCACTGCATTATCTACCTTTTTGATCAGGGTGCCGTGAACGTACATGTGGACGACATGGTTACAGATCAAAGTAGTTTTGGATGTGTAGACAGCGATATCTTGTGGCGCGGAAGCTTAGATGAAGGGATTTCCGCATGTCGCCCTCTTAGCCGAAAAGGTCCCTGTGGTACGGTTGCAATTTTCCATCGTATAGGATCAGTTGTGAGCTAGCTCCTATATCAAACATGTATGGCCGACTGGTATTCTGTGCCATAGTTGTGGATTTTGTGGATATTGTCTATCTCTCGTGTATTTATTGGTTTTAAAATATGTATAAGATGATCTACTTGCCGATATTCAGCCTTAAAGTTAAACATGTTTGTAACGTTAAGTTTGCTTTTTAAACATTCTTTTTGGCTGCGACAAACCAATACAGTCATCTTGAAGCTTGAATCTTGAAATCTTGACTCTACGACCGTAGCAACAAGTAAATCCATAATTGAATGAAAGAGCTTTGTTGTACAGTATTATGCTAAGTACATATCATAATGATAAATCAGTTCTAAGTGCAATTACAGTCATATTCACTTGTTCTAAAAGCACTCAAACAAGCTTAAAAGAGACTCTTGGCTACGCTTGAAACGCGAAGAGCCTAACTAATTGAATTAATTAATAAATAAATGATGTGGAGGTTTGGATTCACCACCACTATCGAGCTGCCATTATCATCGGGCTATGGAGGGTTTGGGAGTCACGATGATAGTTCAAGCAGATACTGGGTAAAATTGCAGAGAAGATGACTAACTGTCACAGTGTAGAACTTTGGTTTAACAGATCTAGAGAGGTATTCCTTCCAGAGAAAATAAACTTTGTCTAAAAGATTCACCGTGTAATGTGTTCTTTCGTCTAACAAAAGCAATTTCACACTCCAGTAAAGCTTTTTAAGCTTTGGGTGTTTTGTTATCTTTTTGGTCATACTTGTACGGTTTGAACGATATTCCCATTATAAAGTCAATGGTAACACAAATCCAGTTTAGGACGAGGCGACGCCGCCAGCGTGCCGCGGGTCCAGTGAGAGGGGGGCTTTATTCCCTGCCCTCCCATCGGCACCTGTAGTACGAAGCACGGCCATGTTGTTCTCGGTTTGATATCTATTAGCGATATTACATCTACTAACATAATTTCACCAAGGTACATGATTCCGCCACCCTGAAAATATACGTCCAAACAACTTCCCCCCAAAGTAAAATGCACTCCTTTATATCTAAACTGTGCATATTGAACACCACTTGAGATTCATTCAACACCACTTGTGGGACTTTTATGGCATTATGGCATTCCACCCTCAAGTCTAGGCGCGAGGATGCCGCTGTCAAACTCTTCAAACAAATGCTCCAAGATGACCACCCCCTACATGATCTCGTCCCCCCCCTCAGTGTAGATCCGCAGCCACTGGTCGGTCACTCAGGAACAAACACAAGATCTCCACCCCCCCAGCTAGAACCAAAAGACTACAGGACTCATTCCTATATAAGGCAATCAGTTTGTACAACAATCAGTAGCACCTAATGTGCAATAACGCTTGGATGTATATATTGATATATTTGATATATTGTATTTTGTATATAGGTGTTTTCTATTTTATTGTGTATATATAGTGTCTGACCAACAGAGGCCATGTAAATATCATTGCCATTCAGGCATGTTATTTTGTCTGTAAGTTGTGATTTTTTGAATAAAGAATAGAAAGAATTGAAAGAATTATGGCGTCATTATGCGTCATAACCCAAATGGAATGGAGGCTTCTGATTGGTCGACGCCATCTGGATATGTGATAATGAAGGTTAATAGTCACTGTTGGCGCAGCTGTGCATTTGTGTTTCATTAGTTATACTTCGCATTTTATGTTTGAATGTTCTGTACAAATTCCAAATATTAATAGCGGGAAACGTATACTCTCTTAGCAATTTCACAGGCCGCACATTGTTTTATCTGACCTTCTCTTTCGTCTCTGTTAGTATTGGTCAGCTCAAAAGGCTTTTGCGCTCATGAGTTCAGTCGTAAAATTCCGGCACATGTGCATATCTATAATGTCATTGTCGATTTGATTATATTTCGTTCAGCAAAAAGAACATACAATACAGCGGATATGTATATATTGGTAGCAGAATCAACCTATACTATTCAGTACCACATTCCTTTGAGAGTACTAGGGTTGATGTGGCAACATGGCAGACGGTATCCGAGATGCCATGAAACTCTAGAAGCGGTGGGGGCGAAAGCGATGCAACCCTATCACTGCCTACGTTTATTACAACATGTTGCGTCCCTCATGTACATGTAACCTTCCACATCATCCGTCATCCACATGACACAATAAAACCTCGGCAGACATGGCGGACCCGACTGTCCTGTCAGAGGAACAGATCGCCGAGTATAAGGAGGTGTTCTCGTTGTTTGATAAGGACGGGAGTGGAGTGATCACCACGGCGGAACTTGGAGACGTTCTCATGGGATTAGGATTAGCAATATCGACGCCTGAGCTTCAGGTAAATCTTATAACAACGGTAACAAATAACAACAGCAAAACTAACACAGAGCGGCAGTTCTTGGAAGCCATAACCCCACTCACACCGACACAGCAAACGAAAATGGTTAGAGGTACCTACAGTTTTCCAATTTGTCACTAGATATTTTTTTTAAAATAAGGCTCACACAGGGGACGAAAGGATAAATATCACAACCATATTCTTTCCATCATCTCAGAGATATCGAACTGTCATTATAGTGCAGATGAATGAAAATTGTTAACTTATAGTTTCAAACTTTGCTTCACAATGCATATCAGGTAGTGTACAGGTAGATCCGAATATCAAACATCCATTGAAATAACACATTATCGTTGGGAATCATTTATCATAACAACTTGTCGTTTATCATAACATCCTTGCATGCTCGCGCAGCTGCTCAGCCTGTACTTGACATTGTGGGTTCTATTTCCAGCACGACTGGACATGTAGTTCGATAACCTTCCTTATGCAGACCTCAGACGACAAATATAGAAATATGAATTCACCCGCAGAGAACTACTAAAACATCAAAGAAAATATAATACCACGTTTTGACGCTGCACTCGAGAAGCTCTACACTTAATTTCAACTATGCCACTCTGCGGAAACAATTACTGAACAAAATAGAATTACGATAAATACGTAATTGAATAAATGTATTGTAATGTAATATTGCGCTAACGTGCCTCACAGAAAACATGATCAGTGCTAAACTATAGTCGGGCGAGGCAATAGCAATGGTGATGTTGAAACATAAAATGTGATTGGTTAGCTAAACCTCCTTGGTTAGCTTCAATGAATGTAGTTCATCCCTCAGTTTCCTAGGGCGGCGACCTCGCTGCGACCTAAATTTTCAACAGATCGCGCAGTGAAGTCCATACTTAGATAAAGAACGAATCATTGACGCTTTGTGTGTTTTGTTATCTTTTCAGTCACAGTACTGTTACATTTTGAATGATATTCCAATTATGAAATCAAATTTAGATCGCAGCGAGGTTGCAGCGCGATCGCCGTTTAGTGGAAAGGGCCTAGAGTTGTATGGTTTTTGCTGTTTAGGACTTGAAGGGAAAATTTGAAACGCTCTGAAAGTAAATACTTGTTGCTTCGTCGCTACAAAGTGAACAAAATAGCACATCGGCAATCGGAAATTCGGCAAATAGTCATTCAAACGTGCATTCAATGGCTGTCACGACGTGCACAATGTCTGTCACGTTGACTATTATACCGACGAGCACGTTCAACATTGAATTATTCTTGTTCCAAGATAGCTTCTGAGAATGAATGAGAAACGGCCAGATCAAATATTGAGGGGATTAGAAGTGATTGCAAAATAGTATTGGTGGCAACGCGGCCGATTCCGCTGTTATCACGACAATTATTTGACGTCAGATGAGAAGTACGAGGTAAAGGCACAGACAACCCCAGAGGCGGGTTTTATATAAAGACCCATCTTTATGAATACAAAATCAGCCAAATTTGTAAAAACTATTCACAGATGAACAAACAAATAAATGAACCATTTATAATCCAGGAATTGAGTAGTGTCCCTTCATGCAGACCCATGGGGTGTGATGCATGATGGGAATTATCCCTTACGTATTCCCATGGAATAATTGTTGAAGTTCCATGCAGGTCAATTTTTGGGTCAACGCAATAGAAAAATTAAGTTGCTAATGGTGGACATTGATGAACAACTATTCACACACACGCTACAAACATAATTTTCAGCATCTGACCCAGATTCCCTGAGATGAGTTTGACAAAGATCAAAGTCCATTTTTGACCCAACGCAAGTGAAAAAAAACCCAGATTTTAAGGCTATCAGTTGACAAACAAGTACATTGTAACTAGAAATACATTGCACAGGAAATTTTTAAGCTCAACCCAAGATTTCTTCAGAGCTCCCCAGTTGAAGTTTGTCCAATCGTTGTTCGCGATAGAACATGTTACACCTGGCTGCAATTAATCTGAAGGGTACTCGGGAAGTTATCAGAATATTGATCCTGTCTAATGCAACCGCTCTCTAGTTCAGGTTCAAGGTCAATTTTCCAATGCAATTACGTTCTTAGATTCAGAAAAACATTATGAGCAGAACCAAAACACTCTCCTCAGGGGTTGTATTTGCCTTTAAAAGGTTTTCTCGCTCTGAAATAGCCAAGCGTAGGTGGCTCGGATTGAATCAAATGTCACGGGGTGGACAAAAGATAATGTCAAAGCTTTCATGAATCGTTGAGTAGGAAGTTCTGCCGCGCTGAAGGACACAGGCTGCATCGGTAGAATACTAGAATACTTGTTTTGACGTCGTGACATTTAGGTAACGTGGGCTGAAAACACTTCACATTCGCACTTTAACGTCTCAGTGCTGCACTAAGGAACGCTCCAAATGTAAAGGGGAAAATCCAATTTATTCCATCTTTAATTTTGAAAACAAAAGGAATGACAAACTGTTGCTGCTTCCAACAGTGGACAACAAAGATGACTATTATATTCATCAGAAGGTATTTTCTGAGCGATGCGCACTCGCGATATACTGTGCTCTATCCAATTGTTCAGTCGACGTGCTTTTCGCCAGCGCCGTCTAGCAGGATGTGCTCCAATGGCAAGACAGCAATTACGATCATAGAAATAATCGCTATCGAAGCACACACATTCTAAAGTCTATTCAAATGCTCTCCCTTCTTTTTAGAAGACATGTTATTTCTCTGTTAGCATTAATCCCCCCAGGTCACATATGTCCACCACCCAGAAAAAAAAACGTCTAAATAGATCTCCAATGCAACGTCCACCAGTATAATCTACACTTGCATATGTGAAGTATGCATGCAGGGTGTGCTGCACTAGCTATATAGGGATATCTCAAACACGTTGTTTTCTAAAGAAGCGGCTATGTGTAATTACATAACCCGGTGAATAAACGTTAATGGAGGTTTAATACGTGTATGTCTGAGAATCGCGATATCCTTTTGGATAGCTTTAGCTTCCTGGCTACCAAAATTCACCGAATGGATACTATTCCTGGGAGATTTGGAGCACAAACCCTACAATAAATCTCGTCATGAAGTTAATTTATTGGATACTTGGCACGACGTGGGTGTAGTTGTAGTGCGATAAGGACGAATGAATAACGCCATCACAGCAGCGGTGACGTGTATTGACATGCACAGATGGAGGAAGATAAATTGCTGTGCTTTCCAGCCAGGTCGCCATTATCAAAGCAAACGCACGCGTTCTAGTGCACAAGGTCATTGAACTCCAACACTGAAAATGTCCCTCGTCATGTCTAAAGTCTTCAGAAGATGATGCAATGCTACATATTTCATTATTGTTATGTACATTTCTTGTGCAAGTCTCAGCGATTCCACGTCTAAGTCAGGATATCTCTTTGTAGGATTATCTGACACACTAGTTAGATATCAACGAAACGTTCGGTTCAGAAATATGTTGATGCCCTTCGCAATGTCCTGCTAAAATCATGACTGGCGCCAACGGTATTCAACACTATGATGATACTCAATACCACAATGATACTGTCTGTAAATCAATCCATAGTCGTATTCAAGCCATCAAACTTGCGTCAAGGACGCCGGACCCGTTCTCAGAAGTCCTCGTGGCCTGAACATGAATCATGACATCACTTTCCACCACCGGAAACGTTCCTACTTCCGCTGTACTCTTGAACTTATGTTCCTTCAGCCAACTTCACTTTAAGTTTGTGGAATTAAAATCCATGTTTACTAACCGAAGGGAAAGCTAATAAGTCGCGGCAGGCAAACGTTACAAGACCTCAAGTAAACTATAGAAAGGAATGGTTCTAAGCTGACGACAGATGATTGTTTATACTGTGGCCACGATAGACATGGCATAAACCACGGTGTCCGTTACAGGAGGCGACAGATGGATGAACTGAGGGACAGCTGAGATCATAAAGGCCAGCATGTCCGCCATGCCACACTTCTCCTGACCACCTCGAGTTACTCATATTGGTCCCGAATTCGTCCTGCTGTAGTCAGGCCACAAACACGCACACAGCAGTTACTTAAACATTTCCCGGTCAGAACTCAGCAATTTTTTCTACACCGTGAACTCAAAGACAGACGTTCGACGGAGTACCACCGCACACAAGATGTCGGATATTTTGTCAGAAGAGCAGATTGCGGAGTTGATGCAAGTGTTTTCTCTGTTTGACAAGGATGGGAGCGGATGCATCACGACAAAAGAACTAGAGGACGTCATTCGAACGCTGGGTCGCGATTTAACGTTTCCAGAGATTCAGGTAATTTTAGTGTGGATCACAAGGATTATGTGTATTCAGTTCATTTACTACTGTTCTACTTCATGTTTTTGGTGAAGTTGCGACAATATGTATCTAGAGACGAAGTGATTTCTACTACAATTTAACATCTGTGACGCGTCGACGCCAAACCACTCCTCGTTGGGTCATGATCACCAGCCGATCTGTTATGCGCATAGTTGTCTCAATTATTGCTCGAGGGCTACACTGGTTAACCCGATATAAACGGAAATCATATCACTTCACGTCCGGATTATCATTTTTCAGACGACGAGAAATTTGATCAACTTTCATGAAACAGAAATCAGCCACAACAACAACGTTAAAGTGACATGTAATTTGGATATCGCGTTCAATAACATCATATAATCTTTTATGGAGATATTTGAGTAGAGTCGGTTACAGATGAGAAAGTCTGAGCTTCTTCGTCTGTAACCGACTCTAAAAAGCAGAGTAAGGAGCGCCCTAAAGTTGACCCACACATGCACATGCTCATTCTCTCTCACCTACTGATTTTCAATATCAAAATAAGTTGAGTCTTGGTATACATTCATAAAAAGCTTCATTCGTCATAACTAAGCCCGGAAATTTGGGTTGGGACCCTTGTTTCTGGCTGAGGCCTAGAATGTATTGAGCGCCCCTTGTACATGTACGTAATTTTCCCTTGAATTATCTATAGGTTTAGATATGATATGATATGATATGATATGATATGATATGATATATACGGAGCTCGAGGTTCTCGAAAAGAGATGAAAGCAGTAGCTCCATGCATCATTGCTCCACAAGACATTAACATTAACCATTTGTTTCTGACAAATATCAGGTGGAGAACACTAAGTATACTGGACGATCCCTCGGGCTGTGACTATCCATCACAATCTGACACATCGTGGATCTGTCCCTGTTTGTAGTAAATATGATTAGCACCACGGCAATGGCTGTTATGTGGTCCTGGTCAGTATGACAACATCTCGGGGGTCAATAGGTCCTAAAACGGCCAGTGACTGTAGCGTGCAAGGGACCATTCGCCGTTATGCTTTATAACACCAGCAACTGCTGAGGAATGTATTGGGCCATATGTAAGGATTAGCTCGCAGCGGTTTCTTGGTTTTCTACCGTCCATGTGGTGTGCAGTCTATCCTGATACTGCCAGCCTATAGGAAACGGACATATGTTGTACACGGATGGACACCGGGCTACTTTTAGTCGCCATTTATATCATCGGACGTAACAAATTACTGTTAACATGTTGCAGGCGTAAAAAAATTCGAGAGAAACCTTCAACAGATTTGCTCTAAACCTTGCTCGCAGAGTGAGTTGCATGAAGCAAGGAGGTTGCACGAAGGCATCAACTTCCCTGCCCTGCATTTGTATTTTTTACAAGATACATCATCAGATCAGTACGTGCCTTTAGAGACCAACTTCTTTCTTTCTTTCTTTCTTCTAGTTTAATATTGTCCCGTATAATCATATGGGGATGGCTATTTGAAGCATTAACAGATATTGATCTAATACCAGTATTTGTTTACAGTGGCGTATATCTGGATCATAAAGATGTAACTTGATACAAATACAAATGGCTAGTAGAGTACATCATATAGTTTTACCATCTGACGTAAACTGTCAATCAATCATGTTTACCCCCAACAAGCATTTGTTTCTATTTCCGGTTCCGGTGATGTAGGACATGATCAGTGAGATGGACGCAGACGGTAGCGGTTGCATCGACTTCCCAGAATTCCTCATGGTTATGGCGCGAAAACAGCGGGAACAAGACAACGAGAAGGAGATCAGAGAAGCCTTCAGGGTATTTGATAAAGACGGCAACGGTAGGGCATCTTCTTAGGTAATCAATACTCATATCTCATGCACGTGGATACTAGCAGGTAGTTTTGTGGCGTTTGCATGCGGTGGAGTGGCTTTTCCTAAAGCCCCCCTCTCACTGGACCCGCGGCAAGCTGGCGGCGTCGCTGCGTCCTCGACTTCATAATGGGAAGTACACGTATGACCAAAAAGACAACAAAACACATAAAGCTTAAACAGATTCGTTTGTCAATGAAATTCGTTGAGTGCTTTGTAAATTCGATCGACCGCAGCGACGCCGCCAGCGTGCCGCGGGTCCAGTGAGAGGGGGGCTTTACTCTCCAAGCAGACGTTCGGCTCCGGCATTTTTTGACGTGATTCTAGGAGTTTTCTTTATATTGGCGAAATAAAGAAAACGGGACAATATAGAAAGCCCGTCAAAAACACCTAAAATCACCTCTGCTTGAAGAGTAACTTTTCCTGGTTGGTTTATGACTCCATCTTGTCCGACGCTACCAGATTATTTCACATCTCTGAAATCACTGTTCCTCACATGCAATACCATTAGAATTCCGTTGACTTCAATGTTTGAAATCACAACAGAACAACAAAGTCTCATCAGCCCAATTTTATTAACGATTGTATCATCACCTAACATACAAGCAGCTTTAACTTGAATATTTCCAAAAATCACAACACTAGATTCAAACCAAGAGGTAATATAACGTAAACAGCGAATCACTCTCCGTATCCCTCTGACTTCTTTTTCACATATTCGTAAGAAATAAGTCGCTCCTTTTTGATATTTTACCATATACAGGTTGATAAACGTGGGTAGCACCATATGTACATCAATAAGAATATTAAGTGAACACAAATTCCATTAATGTTACGTTAGCCTTAAAACATTCACAGACACCCAGTCTTCAGGATATCGAAGACATCGCATTATGATATTGAAATATACCTAATTATATGTATTAGCGAAAGCTTTTTCTTCATCCAGAAATACCAATTACTACTCTCCATTATGATCTCTCCCAATTATATGAATGAATATGTACAAGTCCCAAGACCTTTCATACCATGACCCAAGTCCCAGATCAAACATTCTTATATAAAATGTTATTTTGACATATTTAGTTTTATCATCATTTTCAAGAGAGACTGTCTCTGAAGTCTCCTATAAGCAAGTGTTCAACGCGTAATTCTCTTCCCAAACTATATATACTAACTTGATACTGTACTATTCAGTCCATTTGACCCTATTACTTTGAGTTCTGTGGTCATAAGTGATATCTGTTATGGCTGATAAGCTTTGTTATGAAAGTTGAATCTATTCATACAAAGAAGGCTGGCTATCTTTAAATCGTAATAGATGGTACGGTCTCACTTGACACCCCCTGTACACTTCCCATCATCACTTGCACCGGAAGAGAAAGTGTCGGCTGCCTGAGACGAGGCGGGTGACCCGGAAGGAGATGACACTGACTCGTTGGACCCCGTTGGGGATGGGAGGCCATCACTCGCTCCTCTGTTGATGATGCCTGGCTCCTCGCCCTCTTCACCTCGCGTGCCCAGCAGGTTGAAGAGGTTACTGTAGACAGCTGATAGCTGGTGAGGGTGGCTCTGCATGTGATTGTGGACGCGAGCTGCGTCTGTCGCCGTGAATGGACAGTGGGGACACTTGTACGGTTTGACTTCGTGTTGAGTTTTCAGATGGCGACTGAGTTGTCCCTTTGTTCTGGAGCCGTAACCGCAGATGGTACACCTGTATGGCCGCTCGTCGGTGTGTGTGCGGATGTGGTCCGAAAGGTTCCTCCTGTCGGCTGCCGCGTACGGGCACAGCTGACATTGGAACGGCTTCTCGCCTGTGTGCACTCGGACATGACGGAGCAAGTTTCGCTTCCGAGTTGTGGTGTAGCCACACTGCGAGCACTTCCAGGGCTTCTCGCCGCTGTGCAGCCGCATGTGCTCGACAATGTCTTTCTTGTCGAAGGCGCTGAAGTCACAGTGTTGACAGCGATGCGGTCTCTGTTTCTGATGAATCTTCAGCACGTGTCGCGCCAGCATGCGTTTTTGAGGCGCCCGATAGGGGCACAGTTCACAGGCGAACGGTTTTTCTCCGGTGTGGCATCTCTGATGTCGGTCGAGATCCGTTTTTTTCAAGGTGGCGAAGCTGCACACGTCGCACTTAAAGGGACGTTCCCCTGCGTGCCTTTGCATGTGTTCTTGAAGATGGTGGCTGACTCGGGCGGCGTACGGACAATGGAGGCATTTGTACGGCCTTTCGTCCGTGTGCTTCCGGACGTGTCGATTCATGTTCCCCTGGACAGTAGTTTTATAGTCACAATGCGGACACTGGTAGCAGGTGTTCTTGTGTGAGGTCCTCTTGTGGCTTTGCAAATGGGAGATTGAAGGTGTGCGGTAGTTGCAGGAGTCGTGTGGGCATTTGTGCTGACGCTGACTGGTATGTTCTTGCACGTGATCGTCCAGGCATTTCTTGTTGCGGCATACTTTCAGACAGACGGAGCACTCGAACTTCTCCCTGTGCTTTCTGATGTGGGCGAGCTTCTTCTGCTTTGACGTGGTGAAGAAGTTGCAAGGTGTGCAGCGGAAGAAATGGACGTTCAGCGGCTGAGTCTGACTCAACACCTCCTGATGTTGCTTTTCCTTTTCCACTGTGTCGCTGTGTCCCGGTGAAACGGCCGTGTCTCCTGGGGCAGTGGTAGTGTCCGTTGATTTTACCTGATCAGATTCTGGAGTGGTTACAAATTCATGATTTTTCGACTTTTGATCTTCTGGTGATGTCTCCAGTTCCTCTTCGATGGGTAATGCTGTTTGCGAGGTCTCGTTATTCGCATTGATGCCATCTGTTGACGCAGCATCAACTGGAGAGGTGGATTCTTCTTTATTTTCACTCTGATGACCCGGGATCGAAACTTTCCGAGCCAGATCTTCGGCTTCATCCATGCTGATGTAGTCAGAATCAACTGTTGATCTTCTTGCGTGTCCACTGTCGTCGGGTGTTTCTTCGTCCTGTGTGACTGTCGGTTCACTTGATGCTTCTTTCTCAACAGGCGTTGTTGACATGTTGGGAAAACGTTTGCCTTGCACCGACAACAGGGACTCGAACCACTTTCCTGCAAAACTTGGGTCTTGCTTCTGCTTCTCTCCCAGCGTGGTCATCAGCTCCTGAAGTCGCTGCCACCACAGCTTGCTTCCGATATCTTGACACAGAGTCGTCTTCGCGCCTGCCTGTTGTTTATCAGGTTCCTGGTAGGTATTACCAACTGCTTGAACCTGTCCTTGACTTTGCTGTAACTCTTCTATCTGTTCCTCTGTATCATTTTCCTGACTTTGCTGCTGATGTGGTTCTGGGTGTTGCTTGTGTAGCTCTTTCTGTTGAGGTTGCTGTCGATGTTGTGCCGCTTGTATATCTTGACTTGGACTTTGTTCCAGCTCAATTTCATCAACATGGTTGTGTACTTTCTGTGGTTTGTTCTGTCTATTTGGAGGACCATTCTGCTGTGGTTTATCTGGCTGTTTTGTTACTTCAGGACTTGGCCTCAAACTCCTTGTCGGCTGGTTCAGATTTGTTCCGGGTTTCGGTCCGCCCTTGCGCCCGGGTTTCAGCCTCTTCCGCTGCTGTTTGATAGTGGTGGAAATGGCGGACATCCATGCCCACTCCAAGGATGAGCGGCTTGATGGTTTTTGCTCCACCCCTGCCTCTGGGACGCTGTATTCCACGGTGGTTGGCTGATCTGGATGCCAGGTGCCACCCCTCAGGTACTCAGGCACGCGGCCGAGCCGGTGATAGCGAGCAGGTGCCGCGTCGCAGGCGTCTGGCGGAGCGGTCAGCTGCTGGTGAGAGACAGTCGACACTTCATCGTGGCTTGGTGTGCCTTGCTTGGGAAGAATCCGCCTTGGCGTTGTGGTTCTTGTGGTGGCTTGGATACGACAAGACGACGCCTTTGGTCCAACCGGTGGAGGAGGCAGATTCGCTATATTTGGTGATACAACGGGCGTCGGTGGACTTGGCTGCATTGTGTTGACTGGCTTCATTTGTTCACCTTGACTTATGGGAAAGGCCTGTACGTTGCTCATTCGTTGCTGAATGATTGGGTGCACCAAGGCACAGTTAACAGATGTCAGATCATGTGGTTCTGTTTGTCTTGATTCCACCTGCAGTATGCCATGGGACTGGAATGATTTACGTCTGACTTGTATCAATGGAGGTGGTCCTCTCGGCATGACAGGGGCGTTTACATGGCGCTGACCTGCTGGAAGTTGAGAGGTGGTCACTTGTACTGTTGTCGCTGGGATTTGGCTGTCCGGACTCTGGCCGCGCCCTGGAGAGATCGCCATCGGTCCAGTCCGCAGCACCGCCTGAGTAGTGGGTGATGTGGGTTTCCGAAGATCTATCGGTGCTTCGTCCGTGTTCCGTCTCGGCTTAGTCGTCAAGTCCAGGGGGGCGGTGCTAGACTGTTCAGTAGCCGGACCCTCTTCCCTCCGTGCGTTGTGCTTGTGCACAGTCGCGGCCTGGTGCACGTGGCCATGTTGGAAGCGTCTTTCTGCGTCTTCCAATGACATTCGCATCCGTTTCAAGGGCGACGGAAAGTTTGACGTCCTTCCGTCGCGATTCCCCGGGTTTTCAACGTCGATGACGACTTTGTGCGTGCTGACGTGGCGTAGGAAGTCTAACTCTGAGCTGGCCTGGAAGCCGCAGTCGCTACAGGCAATATGTGTCGTGCCACGGCTGCGGGGATGACTGGAGAAAGACGGGGTTCTCTGGAACTGTCCCGTGCGGGGAGCCATCAACCGCTCACCCTCCACCCGATTCATGTCCATGAACGCCATTGTGGACATCTGCAAATACAGAATATGTTGCAACATAAACATCAGGCAAATCTTGACTTTAAACTGATATCATAACTGTAAATATTCTATAGAATCTGCCCCGTGTATTTCATTTCCGCTCACCTGCCTGTACTTACTTGTGACTGTATGCGAGAAGTAATAAATGACACAAATAATAAATGGACGGGCGACGTACATGTGATCTTGTCAGTGTAAGACGCTAGTCGATAAGCGTTATTCAGAAAAGGTTGTCCTGATAGCAAGGCGACGTTGAATAACACTTTGGCTAGCGTCTGTACTCGAGTACTCCGACACGTGACCACGCAACAACCGGTCAGTCCACTTGTGTCCGAGCACGAGTTATCCTAAATCTTACTGGGTCAAAGGACACTTAACAAAAAGACAACGACCTCGCCTTATGGCTTGTTATGCCAGGAGTGCTAAGGTGTTCTACATGAAATAGATCACATCTTTCTCTCTTTCGCACCAATGTTGCAAGATTTCTTACATACATTCTGACTATACAGACAACTATTACAATAGTCTTCATTTTAAGGGTTTACAGACAATTCAACCGCTTGAATAGACACAGCTAATAGCACAAAACTGCTTCAAATTACTGGGCAATTATCTTGCCGTAGTTATTTCAACCGATAAGTATGAACCACTATCGGTATAGGATATACAGTAGTGGACATAGCAACCGTTTTCTCCATGTTATTATTGATTTCAGGTTGGAAGTAGCGTCTACATTGTGACCTGCGACTTTGGTAACAATTTTGGTAGTTACTACATGTGTACAATCAACCAGATAAGTATGTGTACTTTGGCAACACCTGCGTCAAGCGTCCCAAATATCTCTGCGACAATACGTCGAGATCTCACTCAAGCTTACGATTACTAACGTCTTTCTCGCAAAAAAATCTGATAGTCTGATATGACCTACCTTCACGATTGACGGGCTAGCCATGCTGTATGACAGAGGTTGGGTCGTTGGACGGAAGTGACGTGGTGACGGCTTGTTTCGTGTGACCAGTCCTTCCAGATGATCTGCTTTCGCTCGAGTCGCCCTGCCGACAAGGTGTGTCGGCTCTGTTGTTTGCCACGCAGTCCCCGGCTGAAGAGACAATCACGTAGTCAGGGTTGACAAGTTTTGAAATTTTATTTGCCCTATAGAACAAATAAATGAAAAAAATTTCTGTCCCGAGCAAACTTTTCACTGGCCAAAAAGTAGAATGACATATTTCTTTGCATTCTTACTTGCAGCAGGGAAATCGATTATTATCTTCCAATAAAAATAATCAAAAACATGGAAATAATGTTTTAAGTACAAGACTAAGGGAAAAGGGCTCTTCCAGCTTGCTGAATTTACACTTTGTGTGGAATGTCATGTAACGTGACAAGAAGCATAATCTCACTGCATATCTTCTTCATTGGTACCGACGATAGTACTGGACCAGCATGCAGGGTGTTTCCCTGGTCCGGCTAGAGGACCGATCCTAACCACATCTACCGGTACCCTTGAAAGAATCGCCCCATATTGACAAATCGCACTGGCCCGATTGAGTAGGTATGGTAAGGCATGTGACAATCGGGCCAATTGACTTTTCTGACCCTGCGTATATAGTTCATGTTTTCAGGGGAAATTGTCTCTTGCGTTTAGTTCATTACACAATTTGACAATGTACTATCATTTCGTTGTAACTGCGGAGCAAAATTAAGCTGTTCATTTCGAATATGATAGAAGAGGCACCTAGGCCCGATGTCAAATTTCAACAGGACAATTGTGGGCTAGTGCCGGATAGAAAAGTTAGCAGTGACGACAGAATATTACGTTAGTGCGCGGTGATAACAAGCGCAGTTAGACTTTTACACGGTTAACACCCATGTATCCACGTCTGGGGAACTATGCTTTAAAGACACACTAAACCTAAGCCTCTACCAGGCTCCACAGGTGGCTGGCAAAATAGTAGAAATTGGCCAAATAGACGGATAACATGTCAGGGGAGTTAGTTCGCTAAAGGACCTAAAGAAGTTACACTAGTTTGCGACCTATTACTGTAACCCCTTTAGCGGACTAACTACTCTGGTATGTTATCCGTCTATTTGGCCAATTTCTTCTACTATTTTTCCAGCGACCTGTGGAGCCTGGTAGAGGCTAACACTAAACCTCGGTGACTAAAGGTTGAACGCCTACATGAGTGAAGTGATGACACTCAAGCTAAAAGTGCCGATAACTATAGCTAGCTACTATCATCAAGATATCAATGAAAACAGACCGGATGCAGATCTTAACAGGCCATTTCAAAGAATTTCCAAAATGCACATTGTGTAGAATCTGTGCTATTCATATATGTTTTACGAGACCGACGAGTGCCTACCTGCCTATAGCTACCTAACAAGATGTACGATATACATGACAGGGCGCTGACAACACTATTGGAACCGCCCCCTTCAAATTCCATCAGCGAAACCAGATTCCCCGAGCAGAAACGAAACTCTATGCAAGAGGTATAACTTAATAAACCAGACCCATATAACAGAGAGCCAAATCCTTACCGGTGTGAGGTGTGGTGTTGGTGTTGATACTTCGTTGACGTTGTCTAAAAACAATGTGCTGTAGCAAAGTCTAGGGAGAACACCCGCCACTGACAACGGTCCGCGCTCCTCTGACTGGAGAATTCTAGAAGGCCTGCAAAGCTTAAGAGAACATTCACCTGACCGGTCACGCTGATAACCCACTCATTAGCATAGTAGATCAGTCTATTGTTTAATTAAGGGAACAACGAGAAAATATTCGTTGTCAAGAAGTTGGAATACGCATTGAATTTTTTCAAAACAAGTTTAATAATCATCTCTACTTGTCATGAAAATAATAACAGTTTGTGTTCTTAAAATTTGACATTGACTTCGAATACGTCACATTATGTATTACCTAAGTTACCCCCATCGATAAAATGAACAGATCTTATCCTTTTTAGAAGTGTTGTCTTAGCTATCCATTATGACTGTTGATAACCTACTTGCTCACGAAGCATGTCCAGTGGAAACAATAGAGATTTTTGGTTTTCAGCCCGGGGCTCTATTGGCATAAAATAACTTACCACGTTGTATAATCACTAACTAACTTTTATTTAAGCCAATACTTCCAAAAGACAAAGTGCCGTGTTGTTCGTAATGCTTAAGTACATGTACAATTTGGATTGTGAGGTAAAGCACTGGGCTTATATTCGGATTGGCAGGAGTGACCGCTTGTTTTCCATGTGGCTTCATCAGTTGGTCATCAGTGGCTATTTCGAAATACCAACGCAGCGAATGCCCTCGGGCAGAATCTATATAATACATAACTAAACTCCTCGCACCTGGATGAAATAGCATAAATTTCGCCAAATCTTATTGTGAAAACACCTCGATTTGTATATATATTGTTCACAAACACTGTATGGATATTGAAATCAGTATGCCTGTTTTCTATTTGTTTTCTACCGTTGAGAGCACGAAAAGATTTCAGTCCGTAGTGACGCATCAAGTATCAGTCCTACTGAACTTCCAGTCGTTCAATATCTAACGTTACCGGAAAAAAGCATATGTAACCATCCGTCTATGTTATAAAACAACTCAAGAGTATAGTTATATAAATAGACTGTGTGCGTGTATGGCAGTTTTTTGTTAGCATGTGTGTTCTTTCACCATAACGAAGACAACACTTTTGCCTTCCGGCTACCTGTAGGACAACAGTGCACAATTAAACTGATAGGTCCGCCATCTTGGAATTTGAAGACTGTGTTTCCTTCCAACTATACTTTTAAGGTTGCTAGTGTATACACACAGCTAAATATGCTATGGTAAGATTTCAATGTTGCAGCACGTTAGCATTGGTATATTGATAAAATCTATGATATCATTACATGTTTTAAAAATGTATGCAACAGTAATTCGTTGTACAAAGAACGTCCCTGGCAATTAAGATAGTTATCGATGAGGTGTCTGCACTAGTCTGCTAATTGGCCGCACCAACAAACTTTACAGTGGCGCTTATTGCTGTGATTATTTGAATCCTTGCTGAGTGTCGATGTACGTATACCTGCCGGCTGACGTACGTTTTGTTAAGTCGCTATGAGTTAATATCCCTTGTTTTGAGCTATGAGCTGTATTACATGATCTAATCCATGCAAATGAATGGATGCTTTTCCTTTACCAACAACAATACATGATATGATTTAGACTATTATTGGTGACCATGTTGATGTACATGTTAACAGATTTTATAAGAATTGAAAACATGACGCTTTTCGAGGGAATAGAAATAATCTTGTCCCTTCACAAGTCATCCTTGACATCAAGAGATGTTGGCCATCATTTGCACACCGGATAATCTGGCCACGCGATACATACAACATAGAATGACACCGAATTGTAGACTAATGTAGTGATACAGAACGCGACGTGACCGAGTGAGCTTCCATCCGTGGTTCATATTCGGATATATTTATGACCAGATTCCCGCCGGCGGGTTGGCGGAGTTCCCCGCATTCATGCCCGCTGACCCCAGACCAGGCAGGTCGTGTCGGCAGCTGTGAAACTAAGCCACCATAAATAACTCAGTATCAGTGACGGTTAGGAAAACTGGAGCAACTTGTTGCTTTGTATTTGTATCTATTCAATTCTGTATTCTTTTACCAGGGTGGCTCTTTCAGTGGCTGGGCACTGATTTTCAGAGTCCCTGGGTGACATACATACATACATGCATAGAAACAATACAATAATATGTACAAGAGATTTGTGCATCAAATTCCAAAATCGTTTCCCAAAACCGTAGTTGTTCTGATCCCTGCCAAGGCGTAATGTTGGGAGGTCAGAGGTCAAACCACTCTCTTGGACAGCGTTTTGAAGAGTGTATAGACGATGTGTTTCTTACATCTTACATTTGTAGGACATGAAAGAAAATATTGCATATATCATATCATATGCATCAATTGCAGTATCCTGGTCTCACGCTGCTCCGTTCATTCTCTACGTTCTGCTTTCTACTTTTTCTACTTTCTTGAATAAAAAGAAATACAGGAAAATGTACAACATACAAGTTGAAGAACTGTAGCCGCAGTTAATACTATTACATGTTTTTGTATTAGTATCACCACTGAAGAAAAAGACGGAAAATAAAATACATGTAAAACTGATAATGACAATAGCGAATACGGGTACAAATAATGAATAAAACTACAGCATTTAGGTTGGGCGGTCCGAGATGCAGATACAATATGTAGAAAGAGATCATTGAAATGGTTGTTCCCCTCACACCTCTCTCCCTGTACCGTGCAGGTTTCATCACCGCCTCCGAGCTGAGGGTGGTGATGGCAAACCTCGGCGAGAAGCTCAGCGACGAGGAGCTGGAGGAGATGATAGACGAGGCAGACATAGACGGAGATGGGCACATAAACTATGACGAGTTCTATTTGATGATGAAACCCGGTGCCAATTAGGTAGTTCTAGACATCCCCATCTAGCTCGTGGCAGTGTGGCTGGGCAAATAAACAGCTTCTATGGTTATTCCAATTGCAGCTTTACAGCAGCTTTATCCAGATGCGCTAAGGCGATGGCACATTCTCGACAACCAGGAACTATTGTGTGAAGACACGTAACAGTATTTATTTCTGATATTTTCCAGGTTTCATCACAGCATCAGAGTTGAGGGTAGTGATGGCGAATCTCGGAGAGAAGTTGAGCGAACAGGAAGTTGAAGAAATGATAGACGAAGCAGACATCGACGGAGACGGACACATCAACTACATGGAGTTCTACCACATGATGTCCAATCAGAAATGAAACGAACAATCTCCAGATATAGGCACTGGATGGCACAAGGGAGCGGGGCGACTGGTACGTCCCGGGTCTTACTTCAACGATCAGTGCTAGTGACTTCGCCTATAGGTTTACCACGGCTCCCACACTCCTTCCCTTGATGAGGGGGTATGAGTGCCCCGGTAAACTAAGTATGATGGCTAGGCTACCAGCGACTTCGACATCGATCGGTAAATGTTCTAACTGTCCCTGGCATTGATATGCTTCTTCCAAGCTACACGTATACCAACAGGCAAAGACGTACTGTATCTGATGGAATTCGGAAGTGCCGTATCGTCACCATGAACAGCTCGAAGACACATTTCGCCTGTGATGCAACAGCAACAACCGATGATATACATGTTGAGGACTTTCCCATCCGCTGGATGTAGTACACATAAACAATAGCCCCAAGCGCCATCCACAGAATCTCCAAAAATACACACACATCCTAGGCACGAAGGCCTCAAACGAAAGAACTGTACATCTCTCCATAGAACATTGGTGGTATATTTATGTATTCAGTATACCGTGTATACTGAATAGCTAGATGAGAAATTTTTAAATGATGATGCAAAAGTAGTAAATTTTTGTTTTCACGTCATTTAGCTTTTGATAATGTTACATGTAAGAAATTATTATGCTCACTGAAGAAGTGAGAAATATCATGGAACTAGTCAGTACTATGTTATTATTCATACGTTGAACTGTAAAATACAGTGTAAGCTGTTCCTTCGCGTATCTATAACCCTAATCTCATTTGTTTCTCTAACCAATCAAAACATCGTATTTTACACGAACATACCAATCACTCCTCGTGTTTGTCATGACGTCACGCCATTCGAAATGTGTGAGGTATCAGTGAGGTAACGTTACCCAGCTAGGGGTCCTTTAAAGCACCAATAGGGTCGAGTATATACTATAGTATACACCAACGATTGTGGGCTATGGCTGAAACTGACCAGGTGCAGGCCATGTCTCCTTCCTCTCTCACTTGCACCTCTCCGAGCAATGTCAATATAAGGTTCCTACTGTCTCATAGTCAATAATGTAAGAATACTAAGATATCATGTTGAAAAATACTCATTCAATTGTAATTGTTCTCTCTATTCTTTCAATTATCAGAGGCCTCTATGTGTGCATAATCAGACAGATCTATGTGCTGTAGGCATATGAAAAATTGATAGAAACAATGCAGAACAGATGTGACACAAAACTTAAGTACTGTCATATGCATAGACACAAGTCAAGATTCACCAAAAATATCAACACTATTCAAGTCAAATTCTACATTCATGGCCCATGATCGTGATCAATTGTCAACTTCATATAGACAGAAAAAAGCATTTGTGCCATTGAGAAGATATTTTTATTCATTCAGTTAGATCAAAAAGTTATTTCATAACTTAAACACACAGCCATATATTTGTCATGATATAATAACATTGATTCAAGACATGGCATTCAATAACAAATTGCCAACTAATGTGTTCACTCAACATTGACCAACATGGAAGTCCTTTCGTTTTCATTTTTGCGTTTCGGCGCATGCGCGCCGGAACGCATTGTCCTGGCTTTTACCTTCAAGCAAGGGACCTTCAAGGAAGGAACCAGGGAAGCTTGGTTCAACACTGTGTCGCACACAATAAGACCTTATATGGCAATACGTTCTCAAAACCTTGTATAGCCGTTGCCTTATATGGCAAGAGAGCACGAAAATGCAGGCAGGCTAGATTTGCATGTGACACAGGACGGCGACCGCATGTAACTGCTACAACTGTTCGGAAATATCATTGCATTGTGGTTTCGGACTTTGATATCCTGAAAAATGACCATATTACATCTATTCCACAAGATTGCAGAAGAAAAAAAATGATTTCGTCAAGAAAACGACCAAAAATCGGCATAAATGATACCATATAGTGAGGTTATAGCATTACGTCCAGAGTGAATAATTACGTACCGCAGCTTGGCCGATCTGGCAACGCGAAGCATTTCGGACCCAGAAGATCCGGGTTCGTCTCCGTGCGTGAATTTTTTTTTCTTTTTAGATATTGAATATCAAAAATATATATTGATATTATATTAATCTATCAATATCATATTTATGAATATCATTTTTTTTCATTAATAAATAAAGAAATATTTTATATTTGTTATTTTTAAATATTCATTTAATATATACAAGGCCTTTGTCTTATGAACAGGACTTCATAGATTCCAAACCCGGCATTCGAATTTTTCTGTTCATTGTAATGGAAAATACCGTGCAGCGGCTCCTATGCGCGGTAAGATGATTCTTGCAAAACACTCGCCACTAAACTTCTATCCCCGATGTAAACAGAGGCTCTTGATGTTGTTTGCAAAACAGTGATTCTTTGTTACAGTAGCAAATGCTCCATTGTTCAGTATCGACTTCATTCAGACAACACGGACGTGGAAAGTGGCGCCCCTCGGCACAAAACTATGGGAATTTTCATGAATTTTAGCAAAATTACCCAGGAAAATAAGGAAGAAATGTTGTAAATGCGGAAACCAGAATAATACGGATGAGGTAGCTGTTGATTTGTTTGACATTTGGTAGTCATTTTAGATAGAACCTTAGCTGTTATGAACTTCTATTTCACTTAATTACCATAGTTCTGATGATTCAATGGTGCTTTTTCAAATTTTATGTTTTATTGCGTGCCATGTACATAATTACATTGATAGCTTTTATAATGAGCCTATTATACATTTTACAAATAAGTACAAGTTGTAGGCCAAGACCAGCTTTTTCAAAAGCACTTAAGTTAAGTGACGTAACTTCAAAATTGCTTTCCCCAATCTGCCTTTCTCTATTAAAACAGTACTCATTTCCCAAAATGACAATTTTTCTTATAGACTGAACAGCCCTTGAGTGACTTCCTCTGGCAGATTTTACTTCAAGTAAAGGGAAAAGACAATTCACACTTATAAACGTAGCCGAAACGCCAGCTTTTTTTAAAAGCTCTTGTTTTTATGTACCTCCTTTATTGAATAATGATACATGGCAGACAAAATGATGGACCAATTTGAACGACTAGTGTCAAAAAGTGGATGTCCTAGGTGTACTATACTGCCAGACTGTGTTTGCTGTGGATATTTATTCATTCAATAAACATTTCTGAAAGCCTGTGATTACTTATACTACTGGGACAGCAAAAGAATATGGCACTACTTCAAAGCAACACTAAAATACCCACATTTTCAGAGTCATAACAGTGTTGATTTGAATATATAATACATTTTGAATGTCCTACACTGGCCTGGTCTTCTTGACAGATTTGAGCAGGTTTTGCACTTTCTGTTATGTAAGTCTAATATACAATTTCCACTGCTCTACATACATATGTATACTTTTCCTACGAACAAGATTTGTTCCAATCAGTGTGCATTATCAATCAAAAGCAACTTGATACATGATGGCAAACACCAGCGCTGTAACCGTGGAGATGAGAATCGCGAGAACCTTTTTGTCCTTGAACCACGGGATCTTCTCATCGACTTCTTCCCTCTGCTTCCTCTGCCGTCGCCTCTTGTTCATCTTACGCTGGAACTCCTCTAGTTCTTCCTGATTGTGATAGAGAGTGATAGTGAGGTGAGAAGAGGTAATATGTGATACATCTTTACTTGTAAGGGACTATACATGTACACTAGTTTGTTTGTTCCTTCAGACCATTGTAATACCTAGTGGTACATAGGGCAGCAAGTGTCATTACTGTTTCAGTAGCTGGGTATATTTTTACAGGGAGGGGTAAGCTAGCCCTCCCCCCTTAAATGTGTTCCAGGCACCTCCTCAAACACGGGACCCCCACGTGCAGCCGCAACCAAGATGTCACATACACAGGCAGAATTGAACGCTCAACTGTGAGGCTGCTACCAGTTGAGCTACAGGCACATCCCACATCACACACACTAGTACAAGTAGAAAATTATGAGATGAACTGACCTGTTGTTTTTGCTTCTCAGCTTCCTTATGTTTCTCCTTTTCTTGCTCAGCTGCCTGAGACACAAGATGATTATGACAACATTTACTGATATTAAATATCAACACGAGACATCTTTATCACGATGATCAGAATAATAAAAGTTGCAGAAAATGTTGATTAAAGGAAATTTATTTTCAATTACCTGTTCTACACTCTATTCTCACTATTCTGCTACAATTACCTTCTGTTTTTCCTCCTTTACTTGCTGGCAGATCTCATCACATTCCAACGTGACTTCTCCCTTCTGCAGGGCACTGCAGCGCACATCCTATTCATATGAAATATTACATTATATCAAGGTTTACATTCAAACATTTCAGATTTCCCAGTGTAATACATGAGCACTTCTTGGACCATCGGAAGCTAACGTTAGTCATGACCCTTCCATCACAAAGTCATGACACTGCAAGTGTCTTCCTTGTATGACTACTGTACTACAGAAATGTTTCAACCGCAAATTCAAAACAATCCAAAAACCTCCATTTTTCCTCCTACCTAAAAAAAACCCGCAAAGTAAATTAGTTCACAGTTTTAGTGCACAGTTCTCTTTGAACAAAGACCAACACAAATTTTCTAAAGATTATGTCGCTTATGATTTGGTCATGTTTAGTCTACCAAAAGCATGTATCAGTCGGCATTCAAGTTTGATGACATCCAATAATTGTGTCATTTAACATTACACAAGTATCAGATGTCAACATTGCCATGGATATCTGCGGAAAATGGGGTCATGTTAATAGCCTGCCCGACCCTGGCATACCATAGTCTATCTGCTCCCACCGAGATGATTTACAATAGGGTTAACAAAACATGCCAGTGATCATGCAGGGATTTTTAAACTCCTTGGTTGAAGACAACAGTGAACATCAAATCATATGTATTTTTATCGCATCTAAATCACTTATATCTTTTCTCCAGAACCAATAAATGTCATTTGTCCAACAAAACACAAACAACGAACCAGACAAATCTACTACTCTATTCATTCTGTTAATACTGAATGCCTGAATATTAATACATTGTACTAAGTCTTGATTTCACTTAATGGCTGAGATATTCCCAAGGTCCTCCCCATGCAGCAAGCACAACAATTATTCTTCTTTATTCATATGATTGTGGGCTATGGTGTAATAGAGGCTATCAATGCATGGGTAAGGACTCTCAATGTCCTTAAAACTGTGCTTTTCTGAATAAACTGGTTCTAGACCACTTAATTGCAGTACCAGTCCTGTTTTATCCTGTCATCTAAAATTAATTCCGTCTTATGGCTGTATTTTCTACATCTTTATATGACAGGACAAATTTCATTGCGTTTGTCTTTATTTGCAATTAATGTAACTGTATTTAAGTTGATTTAATTTCGCTGGGAAAAGATGGAGTGTTCACCGTGGTTTTAAGTTTGCAGTTGAAACAAAGGGGTAGGTGGGCAGAAGACACAACAAGCATTTTTGCTATGGACTTAAGTTTGTGAAGAGGTTAGAAAAGAACAAACATAAAATCACCGCAAACATTTCTGCATTTACAGTACATGTATATAGTTTCTCGCAGAGAACGACAGATGTGATGTCACCTTCTTCTTCCTGCGACACGGACAGCGGATGTTGGTTTTACGGTTGCAGCTCCCTGGCCCGGGGCAGTTCCCCGCATGGCACACCTGGCTGCACTGGTGTCCACAAGACAACTGGGACAGGAGCAACAGGACAACACATGTTACAACTTCCTCCTCTACCTCCAAAAACATGTACCATCAAGTAATGCAATGTCAATGCATAAGCTTTGATATCAATAACTGATTGAAAATACCGGTATCCTTAAAGTTTTGATACACTACGGCCTTTGATATTTATAGATGTTACATAGGTGATCAAAGCTTAGATATAATTTGGAAGACTCTATTGTACACCACCCCCGTAGGGCTGTCTTACAACTTCTAATTTACTCTTTCAAAAGGTGAAATTAAACAGAACAAGCTTTTCTCTCCCACAAAAAAAGCCTTAGGCATATCTTTTTGTGCATAATGCTGTTATAGGACAAGGTTTGCCAAATTCGCAATTTCACAGTCTAGATATTAAGTCAAAATCTTGCCTTTCGAGTCCCAGTATAACAAACTAAACATAGGTGATAGATGCCAATTGCATTCAAATCATAACATTCAATTGGCCATAGGAGGGCAAGCGGAGGCTCTTAGTAGAGTCTTACACTTTCACACATTGAATTGAATGAAGTGTCTTAATGTATGTATGCACTAGTAGTCTAGTACCATGTTGGAAATCGGAATCTTTAATATCTTACTTTCTGCTCTTCAAAAAAATATGACTAAACAACATTTTTTACGTAGTTAAAGCTATTGCTGCTGTAATTGAGCACCTAGAATTGACCTTTTTACTAAAAAAAAGTTGCACTAAGGAACAAAGTGTTTTGGTGTATCACTAGTAATTACTTTTATGATGGTCCAGTTTGACTGGATTTCTGGTAATTTTACCCAGCCAGCAACATCTCACATGCAAACCCTGACCCAGTATTGGTCAGTTTTACAGTAATTATACTCTAGCCCTGGGGTTAAATGAACATACCTTCTCCTAACTGATACTGCATTGTCTTAGCTGTCAAGAAGGCCACTTCATCAAGAGACCTTTGACATCTCGAGACAAAGCAGCACGCTAAGTATGAATTTACTGCTATAGTAACCCGAACAGGTGTTGAAACAAAGAGAGTGGACAGACCAGTTTGGGACAGGGACTCTGACAGCTTAGGAGAACTCGTCTTGTCTTGTTATCAGCACCTGTCCATTTGCTGCAGAGAGGACAACATTTCTGTGCCATCAGTCAACTGGCAAAAACATGCAGCATGTAAACGTGGCCACGCCATTGAAGGCTATGTCACATGAAACATTGTCTTTAAAAAATATGTCATGAAGGTTTGTTGTCCATTTAATGTGCTAAACAATTTCAAGAGAGCAAACAAAGCAGCAAATCATAACCACAATTTTATCTGCCAATAAAGATATATGCAAGGGTGATGACTGAATTATCATCAGAAGTTTGCAACTACAGTATATATCTCCCCAGGAGGTAACCTCCTTGACATCTCAGTAGAAATGACATTTTGTTGAATTAACATATGTACTGTCAAGGAGGTTATAACCTCCTTGGTACTGTTAGTTACATCCTATATGAATAATACAATTAATCCTGAAAGCTCTATTGCAAGTATACACTTGTCACACGTGTGAAATCAGTATAGTAAATACAACAACCCTGGTGCCCCCCTCCCCACCTGCACTCGATGAAGAGCTGGATGATCTTGCAGTGGCAGGGTTGCCGCACCATCTGTGTACAGGGTGGGCAGTCGCCAGGGTGACAGGAGCGGAGACAGGTGTGTGTACATCCCTCTGGGCGGGGCCGACCACACCCTTCTTCACACGCCTCACACTCTGGACCAGCCTGGACAGTGGAGTCAGTTTACGAAAAATGGATTTTAAGGAGAGCCACACTTCAACATGAACCTGGGTGCACCCCTACTTATTTTGATAGCTATGGTAGACCTTTAAGGTCTACCATAGCTATCAAAATAAGTAGGGGTGCACCCAGGTTCATGTTGTATTTGCTTTACTAAATAAGGCTCAGTTCCATTTAGTTCACAGAAAAGGTATGTGTTATGCCAGGTATTGGTTCGAAATACTAGTTATAGATACACCACCACATCCTTGATTCAAGTGACAAAAAGAATCACATTTTCTGATATTTTCAGAAGTCTTTACATTGTTATAAAAAAAAAGAGTTTGTAAAATCAAGTGTAATAGTGTCCTATGCCTCATATGTAAGCTTTGTACCACATGAAAAGTATAAAAGTACCAATAGAAAAGTCTCTTTCATTGTTGCATCATGCCAACTGGAAGGATTCAACACTCCAAACACATGTCAAGAAGAATGGTAAAAAAGCGCCACCTTTCTGTCACTGAAGGTACTGCACTGTTGCATACAATATTGGCATTTCTGACATCGTCCTTTCAAATTGCTACCTTCTGCAAATGTAAACATACCAGCGATGGGTCATTGCCAGCAATGGTGACCAGATGACATATCTTCTGACAGGTGTGGTTGGTACAGGTGAGTCTCCGCCCACAGGGGCGTCCGCATGGGAAGGGTCTAGCCTGGCTGCAGGGTAAGGGGCTAATCTGCGGAGAACATGGGGTATAAGCTATACTGCACCCTCCAAAATCTAATCCCTTGATATGCTATGGTCACATTTCCAAGCCAGGGCCTGGCTGGCCAGTTTGGGGGAATACTTTTAAAAGTATGAACAAAACACACAAACAAAACAAAAAACTAATCATGAGCATAATTTGTGTATATATCTTGACATGCACTTTTATTTTTTGTTCCCGCAAACAGCATGTCTGGCTTGGAAAATGGGACCATAGCATTACTTAGGCCAGGGGTCACTCACAAAAACAAACCATGAAAATGAATTTACTACACTTTAAAAGAGCAATGAGTGGCCTACAAAATCGCCTTGTTTCACGTTAAAGATTTTGAGATTGACATTTTAAAAACGATTTTACATCTAGTTTTAACTCACCTCATGGCCTCCCACACATTGTCTGGAAAGAAAAAAAAATGGTTTTAAAAAATCACTACAATTTAAGTACAAGCAACAATTTCAATGAAGGAGCGTGATGTGTTCAATGATGAATAAGTGAAACGGCGCTGATTGGTACAGGTATGCAGTACAAGATTTATGGGTATAACACTATAACTACAATCAAGAGACTCAAGTCGGTAAACCAAATTACTTGCTGCAACTTTGAAGAAAATAGAGCAACTGTGTGAAAAAGTATATGGAGCCTTACACAGGGAGAGGTACTTGGCAGGGTGGGCAGTCAAACTTGACCACGGTCAGGACCGGCTGAGGTTCAGGTTCCCATGGACCTGCTCGCTTCCCCTGGTAACAACAGAGACCCACACAGTCAGGGAGATACTAGTAATGCACTAATGATGGGTAAGTGGCAAGGCATACACATACATAAAATAGGCCAGGCATCATATACTATCAACTTTTGTGGAGTCCTTTTTGTTCTTTACTGCTTTAAAAATCAACAAGCTAACACACATACATATACAATATAATGTACATGTAGACCATATTTTGGTTTTGAGTCAAAGACAGAGACTCAAGCAGTCAGGGAGATAATGCTCTAAAGATGGGTTAGTGCCAAGGAAACACAAAAAATAGGCAAACTGTGAACACTATCAACTTTTGTGGAGTCATTTTTACTAACAAGTTGACACATGTACATAAAGTACATGCAGACCATACGTTGGGCTTTAAGTCAAAGAATTACGATTCCCTTGGCGATAAGAATGCAGTCGTGCTGTTTTAATGTTTCTTGGACCCTATTTTTGATTTGGGCCATTAATTAGATTTACACGTACCTTTGAATTAAGAAGATGTAATTGATTCATCTTTGATACTGTTCTGGTGATCTTTCCTTGCACTAACTATAGTCTATTTATTGAAGAGTCTGTGGAATTAACAAAACTTCATTCCCTATGCCTGGATCAAGACACAGTTAAGAGGTTCCCAAACACACCTGAGGTTTTTGTAGCACCTTGACAGCCGTATGGCAGGGGTGAGGACAGATGTGGGAACAGCCAGTCAGCGGTAGACAGCACCTCTGCCGACAGGGCGGACAGTCGTTGGCGTGACAGGGGTGAGGCACGCGCTGGGGGTGGTGGCAGTCTGGAGGCCGTCTGTAAATGTCATGATGATGTTTGTGGTACTTAGTGAAATGGTGTATTCATATTAAAATCATATACTGGGCTCGAAATACTGGGTACATATGCACTTTGGTGCACGTGAAATAGGAGTTGTGCACCTTAATTTTCAACTGAGGGTGCACCTGTGCACCTAAATAGTTGTGTAGGGCTATGTAGTACCTAAATGTACTATTGTACACTAGCACATAGCATATTCTTGACACTTGAGTGTCAGAAAAAATTACAAAAACTTTGTTGCTGTAAAATTTTGAAGTTAGTTACTAATGTGGAATTTCAGATTTGAGCTATAAAGAGACAGTAAGGTTTATGATTAGGTTTTGATGACATTCTGCTTTATTTCATATTGTGCCCTCAAAATTTTTCTGTGCACCTAATTTTTGGTTAGATGCACCAGTACGCCTATTCCTAAGATGAATTTCAAGCCCTGGTATGTTACAGTACTGGATAGAAAAAGTACATGTTAGTGGTCCCTCATAATTAATATCTATGTTTCCAGACTGCAAATTCAGAGCTACAAACCTGGTACATGACCTTAACATTATCATTTGAGAAATACCATCTGATGGTACAAACCTTTACTAATCAGACTGTAAAGTTAAACCTCTGCAGGAAGTAATGTCTATCATCTGCAGGAAAGAAAATACATGGAAGCATGAGATTGAAACACTTATTCCTGCTTGGAGACTGCCAATGTTACCTGCATGGCTGCATGCACTTGGGAGGTCTGGCTCCCTTCTTCCTCCCACAGGGCAGGGTGATGACAGTAGCACCACAGGGACAGGAGATGTTCACTGTCTCATTACAGGGGTAGCACTGGCCTGGGGAGGGGGGCATGCACAGAGGTTAAGGTAGAAACATCGTAGTTGCATAAAACTTGAATAAAGAACTTAACAGAAACAAAAACTATGTGCATGTACTAACTACTCTTAAAATGTATTCAGGACCTGGTAATGGCTTAAGATAACATCACTGATTTTCAAAAGAGAAGTTCAGAACTAATATATATACTTCATAACCTATTTTGGATTAGATACTGGAAATGATGGAAGATAAACATCTTCTGACCTGGATGACACTTTGTTGGACATTTGTGATTCCTGCAGTTCAGGGTCCGGCCACAGTTCTGGTCACAGGCTGGACACTGACCATCACAGCACTGAGGTACAACAGTTTTATATTATGATCATACACAATACATGTTAGTGGTCATACAAATAATATGAATTGTACAACAAAATTTGAATTTATTTTTTTTGGTTTTAGCTACCATTATCTGTTTGTGGTTGGAAACAGTATCACAAATTTGGCACACAGGTGCAAAGACTGACTATCTAATACAAGCCTACAATTAAACAGTAGAGGGACTTTTACAGTATGTTTCTTGGTTATAAGACTGTACACAGCTGTACAAGTACCTTCCTCCGACACTGATGTCGCTGACAGGTGCGCATGTTGGTACATCTGGTCTCACACAGGTACTCCTTGTTACACGGCAGGGACTTCTTCCTCTGCCCACACCGACACGTTTTAGTCGCCCTCTCCCAACACTGGAGAAAAGATGAAGGAGAAAACATGTCATCAATTAAGATGGGTACATACAACATACATGTTCAGCTCTGAATGGTGGCCTGAATAATCTGGTATACAGGTGTTATCAGGAAAGGTTTTGCAGAAGAATTCTTTGTCCAACACTGACCAGTTTGATTTGAAAAAGAGACAACAACCTAGAATCTAGGTACAGTGAATTGGATGATCTTGAACAGAGTATATAAAGTGCCTCATTAAACAATACTTGGCTTTAAAACACATTGGGAAGACGGCATTTTTTTAGTTCAATGTGGAGCTGCTTGCTCAGAGTGACAGTGGTACGTTTGATGAAACTTGGGGTACAGATTTGAGTTAATTTAATGGTACAAAAGTAATCACCTGTCCACAAGGCCCAAAGTGACACTTGTCCATACACATGTGACTACCACAGGCCAGTTCCTGAAATACAAGTATAAGAGTTATTAATGCAGTTAAGTACACTGTATCAAAGAGCACCTAACTTCGCGTTTAAAAAAAAAAAACCAGACCACACTTGAAATAAAAATGAAAACCACTATATGAAAACGAATCTAACATCCCAGCACAGTGATGAGTATCATACACTTCCACTCACCTTCCCACAAGTGTCCATACAAGTTGGTGCATCCTCAGTACAAGACAGATCAGAATACACTACAGAGAAAAAAAATCAAGAAACTGATTATGATTAGTTATGATTTATTCCATTTATAACAACAGCACTTCTCAAGCATAGGTTCCCCATTTACCTGTTTATTTCCTTTATTTCCTATCTTCAAGGCAAAGATGTTATTTACCGTATCATTACAAACTGTTACAACTTAATAGATATCAATATCATAACTAGCTGCCCATAGCAGAACACAGTCTGGGATGAACCATGCAAATTTATCCTTAGACAACTTTCCTTTTCCCAGGTTCCAAAAAGAGTCTTTGAAAAACCAAATATTTAATTTTCTTCTCATTGACTCGCCCTCATCCATACTTTTTAGCTTTATACAGCATGTAGCTCTAACCTGTCTTCCCACATGGACAAGTCCTCTCCCCAGTCCTGGGACAGGGTCCACACGTCGCACTGTGACACACCTTGAAAAGATAGAGACTAGTAAGAACCTTTGTACAAGTACTCTACAGTTCAGGAAAAAGACAGAAAAATATTTCTGCACTCCAACTTTTATTCTATTTGTCTGACTCCTATATCTCCTGTCAATTAACATTTTGGAAACTCTTTCACTTAACAAAGCTCTCCTTAAAATACATGTATTTAAAAAATAAGCCCCAAATTTGCATGTTCACTGCTAAATGAACTATCAAACACTCACAAAAGTGGTGCCTACCTTTTCACAAGTATGGAAACCACAGCTTAGAGCCTTCCCACACACCTAGACACAAACAAGATACATTATTCAACATTGAACATATATATATACAAGTTTGCAATAGTCAAAACTGCACTTAGAGGGAGAGAAAGAAGGCAATGCTACAGATGCATGAGAAACATCTGAAGGATAAAGCCTGCATTGCAAATTTCCATGTTTATTTGCTACATATTTATGAGCGTCCATTTCACACATTACACATTACACATTACAAAGTAGCCCTGCTATGACTACCTTACATAGATACAAAATACAAGATAACCTTATTGTAATTGAAAACCAATGTATAGATTTAAATTCATCAGGACTTGCAGTGACTACCTTGTCACACTGCCATGTTGGCTCAGCACACGGCCTGACAGCTGACTGCTGTCCACACTGACAGGGCTGGGAGCTCTCCTTCCTACAGGGGGGGCAATCTCCTACAGGGGAACACACAGTCAGGCACTAAACATGGTAGCAATTAAGCATCAGGGACTATTTATCATCAGGAGCTATAACAGTCAGACTGAAAACTTACAGTAAGATAGTAAAATGTTCCTGATCTCATATATGAGATTGTAGATGTGGTTGATCCAGGGCTGTCTCCAGCTGTGATTTTTTTGGTCCTACTCATTGTTTGGAAAAACATGTTGCTAATTTCCATTGTTAAATCTGTCATTTTAAGCTCACAAAAATCAATTTTCATCAATTTCATGTCACAAAGTTCCGATTTTTGTGATGGACGGGGTAAAATTTTTTTCTGTCCCAGAAATGAGGGACAGGTCCTGGAGACAGCCCTGGATTGATCTGACAATTATAGTTTCATCATCTTCACATTGTACTTTAAGGAGGTATACTTTGTACTACTGTATGGATTATGGCCTCACCTGCATGACACGCCTGTCCACAGGTGTGCAGACCACAGGGCAGCCTCCTGCCACACACCTGGCTACAGGACCACTCCCGTGCAGCACACCTGCGAGGTTCAGGTGGTTTCTTCCGACAGTAACATGCACTCTTCACCATCTGTGGGCAGGGGGGGCATGGTCCTGCAACAGTCACAAAGTATTTTTTTTTTTAAACTATTATATGCATGTTACAAATTACAATAGTGAGAAATATCCACACGTTAAGGTGTCTATTTGGACTCTTTCCACCTAAAACATAATCACTGGTAATTGAAAAACAGCGAAGATTTACAATGAATTAGAGAAGAACCGCTTTTGCTAACTTGAAACACATAATTTTATACTTATAACCAGAACTTATAACCAGAACCTCATAATGCTTCTTTGTACGATACACATAATCTAGATCTTCATCTTATATCTATCCAGGCAATATCTTAAAGACCAGATGATACTGAAGTGATCTATTCTTCTACAGAAGGAGATGAATGTTGAACACACTACATGTACAGGTACATATAATTTACAGTCAAGAGTCCTGGATTAATGAACTGTTGAAGATGTTACAATCAGTACCTTGAAATACTTAAAGTCACTGTACATCACTGTACACACACAAGAACATGTCATAAATTACTGAGGATCCTCCTCAACAGTATACTATTGGCTGAACAACACCAAGCTATAAATGTATAATGTGCTGCGTACCTGGATGACAGAGGAGTAGACAGTTGTGGCCACACTCTGGCTGGAGTGCACGACTACAGGTCTGTCCACAGGAGTGGGGAACCAACCAGGGGTCAAACTCTGGGTCTTCCTGTTACAGGAGAGAAAACAAACAAGGTGACTCAGCAGATGTACCTATTAATGTATAATTGAACTCATTGCCACCTAGTAGTAGGACTATTATCATTATCATATAGCTTTAAAAAATGCTTACAGCTAGATGTACAAAGGATAGGAGTGACAGGTCATTCAGTGTAATATAACCAGCTGCTGTCGTGCTGCTTGCCTGCAAAGCTGGTGTGTTAAAGTAATGCCGAATGGCCGTAATACTTGCTATAAAGATACAGCTGACAGACAATCATCTAGTGGGTAGAACGTTTTATATTGTCCTGTTCATGTCATGAAGATAACTTTCAACTCACGACTTTGCCACAGAAGCAGAAGTATCTGGTGGGACTCTCGGCCTGACTGTAGTCATGTCTGCACTTTGGGCTGTTCAAAGGGTACAAATGTACATTGTTATATTTGAACATAACCTGTGATGGGTAATGGTATGTACTATAGTATGGGAGTAGATGTACCACAGACAAGTCATTTTTATAGCCCTATATATGATATAAACAGAGAATGACTTATATTTATTTTTTTCGAAATATATAGCAATTTTGGACAACTTTGCAAGATTCCCAAGATTCGTCATGACCCCTCAGTGATTTCTACATGATTAAGAATTAAGTACTTCCTTAAAGAGGAGCTCAAAGATTTGATTACTTTCCCATTAATTGAATGACAACAGAAAGCTCAGTCCAAATAAAGTAAGCACAGCTGATGAGGCTAAGAGCTGCACCACGCACCACTGCCATGGGATGTCCCTGTTAGGAAAGTGTTCGTCTGACAACAGGGACGTCTGTGTCACTCCGTCCCTCACCCACCGCTGGATACACTGCAGGTGCAGCATACACACACACAGACGGCAGTTCCACACCTGCAGGAAGGACGTACAGGAAACTTTGATTGTTACCGCCACAGTTGGCACTTATGTTGATTCATGTAATTATTAGCCAGAGTAACAGTACAGAATGACATATAAGTGACATACAAGCCGTAATCATACTTATTTATTGAAAACAAATTATGTTAAAAACATGTGTCACTCCTCTGTCTTATTCCTTAAAAAAAATAGGTGATAATGCATGTAGATACGAACAAAGCAACAGTACTACTATGTATAAGAATAGATAACATAAAAACTGTACAAACAGTAACCACAGACCGGCTCATTTCTCTTGATGGTGGCGATACAGATGAGACAGACAGCTGCTCCAGAGTGGCATGTCTGCACCAGGTGCTGCTTAACATGGCTCAAGTCTGCGTCTTCCTCAGAACCTAGGATGATAAGAATACGTTAATAGTAGGAATATTCAACTTTTCAGACCAACTACAATAGATGTATGGTAATAACAGAACTGTCATAAATTAACAAACAACACAGATGAAAACACATGATGAAAAAATTATCTACTACATCTGTGGTGAAGCTTTAGGGCCTATACACTGGAGTGTCAAATTCTGGATTACAATCTAATATTTCCCTTGATTCTAGCTAGTCATCTTGTCTTTTCATGCATGTTATAAACTTTTCACACTAGCTTCATATTCTACAGCCAGGACAAGTTGGTTTCTAGTGGTGCACACCTCATTTGCCAGTTACTTTTGATGAAAAAAAAATGTCATTGGGGGGCACATATTTCTAGCAATATAGGACATCTTGTACTACCAAGTGCCTGGTTGTAGGACTGCACGGCAGAACTCAGAATCTTCTCTTTGTCCAGTTCCTCCTCCTCAGATGACGAGTCCTCGTACTGCTCCAGGTGTCGCTGGGCAGACTCCTGCATCTGTTTCTGTGCAGCTGCCATCTTCTGCACAGCTGCGTCATAGTCCAGCTGCACATCACTCTCCCCTAGAAAAATTACAGGGACTTCATACAATGATGGCATGTTATAGATAGCCTCCGTTGCAGACTCCCTCCGCCTGTTTACTTTTTCAAGCTACTGTTTTCTTATTACATATTTTTTCTTATTACTGATACCAGTCCTTCTCGGCCTTCCCTGAAATGGAGGCTATGTTATAGAATATCATTCTTTTTCTACTTCTTCTTGCTATGATGACACAATATCACACTATGTTTTTTTTTTTTTTAAATCTTGAAATTAACTGTGGTAAACAGAGATTGACCGACCACATTTCAAATGTATTGTATTTGTATTTGTATTTATTGACAATGAAAGACAAGTCATTACACTGGGTCAGCCTAGGCAGCTTTCGCTGGTAACGGCTGACCCACAAATGACAATACAACTGACTGAATGAGGACTGGATGGTTGTTAGATGGATGAACAGATGGTTTAATACATTAATCAATCAATCAATCAATCTGTGTTGAAATTGTGAATGAATGAATGAATGAATGAAACCTTGTTTCCCTTGCTCAAAACGCTTCTTTTTCTTGCCCCGACCACCAGACTTGCGCCTGTCCGTAGCGTCCTGTCCCCAGGCTCCTCCTTTCTCCCCCCGCCCCCTGCCCGTGCCTGGACCTCCTCCCCTTGTATCGGTGCGGCCGAACATGTCTCCCCCGCCATGGGAAGGCCACAGGCCCCTGCCCCGGCCGCCTCCTTGAGACCCTGGCCTGTCGGCACTTTCCCCCGGCGGTCTCTTGCCCCGCCCCCGCCCCAAGAACGTCTGGCGAGAAGGGTCCATTGCCTAGCAGTTGTGTTAACTGTAGGCAGACGAATAAGGCAGAAAACATAGAGAATATTGGTTCACCACACGTCAAAATCTGCGTGGCACTTCCTGAACCGCAGGTGTGTGGTGGCAGATAGTGGGGAGGGGATCTCATGGACTTCTACCTATGGAAATACCCATTAGGACATGGGGAAATCTATTTCAAAATATATTTATATTCTCATGTAATACTCTATTCAGATGTATCATGTCTGGTTTTTATTTTAAAAATGATATTTAAATTACACATTTACAATAATTTGGACAGATGATTTGATGTAAAAACAAAAGTATGTCATAATTTTAAAGGTATAATAGAGAAAAGCTCCCATATCAATAATGGTTCCAACCAGTCTGTAATGGGAGGTTATTTGGGGTCGTACATCCGGGGATCTTTCTCTTTCCTCGTCCATCCAAAATGGCGGTCCAGGTTTCTAAGAAGAGGAAGGTATGTGTAATGTTGATGCTCACTTTACGTCCTTAATTTAGGAGAATAAAGACAAATATTGCTATGATATAATTGCCAAGGCATTTGGTTCTCCAGAGTATTAGCTTAGGTCTTGAAAAAGTGTTTTCTCTTGGCCCGATGAGTCGGATTCTGGTTGGTAACATGTCACATTTTGCACCCTAGTTCGTCGCGGATGGAGTGTTCAAGGCTGAATTGAACGAGTTTCTAACTCGTGAGCTGGCCGAGGATGGCTACAGTGGTGTGGAAGTCCGTGTTACCCCCACACGGACCGAGATCATCATCCTGGCGACCCGCACACAGAATGTTCTCGGCGAGAAAGGACGTCGAATCCGTGAACTCACCTCAGTGGTACAGAAACGTTTTGGCTTCGCCGAGGGTACTGTTGAGGTAAGATGACAAAATGTATACAAGTTTACAGAAAATCATAGGCTTCTTTGTGATATAGCAACTATAATTAAACGAGCAGTCATTGAGTTTGAAAGAAGAATTATGTAAAGATATATCAAAATACCAAATTGTCATCATCTTCGGGAATAGGTGGCCAACTTCAACTTATGTCTAAAGTTACTACATGTATCATTTATGACTGATGATAGACTTACTTCAAAACAACAGAAAAATACTCTTTTAATTTTGTTGTAGGTGGACCTGATATATACATGTATTTTTGACATTTAATTATTATAATCTGTTGCTGACAGTTATTTTCCTCCCACTATAGCTGTATGCTGAGAAGGTTGCCCAGCGTGGTCTGTGTGCCATTGCCCAGGCCGAGTCGCTTCGGTACAAGCTACTCGGTGGTCTTGCTGTCAGAAGGTACAGAATTGATCCTTACTCTTCAATACTCACCTGTATGATGATGACCTCCAATAGCATTTATCAAAGGTTCTTAAAATGACTCTTACATGCTACATTAATACATTATTAATTCTTTTATTGCCCTCTTCTATATCACTCCATTCAGACCCTTTAACATTGCATTATGATTACATTCCTTGCAGGCAGTGTTTCCGCCAGAGGGGCGTCTTCCCGTCAAATGACGGCCTTATGTCGCTTTGGACGGCCTGAACTCAGACATAGGCCGTCCTCTTTAAAAAAAAGACATTGAAACTAAATGCCGAGAAATCGGGAAAAAAATACGAGAGGTCGGCATAATTTCTTTGTTTTTCTTTGCTACTGCGGGCGTGGGGACGCTCTATGTCGTTGGACATTCACACTCTTTTGTTTGTTGCTATTGTTAAGCTTGCGAAGAATCGATGTCGGTGCCTTTGGCATACGGTGATCTCATTAAAAACCCGTTTTTCAAGACTCAATCGAAGAAAGTCATCGAAGAAAACAAGGAAAAGAGTAAACAAAACAAGAATTTCGCCCGTGCATTTCAGCCTCTACGTCATGATTTGCCGCGATTCGCCGCGATTCGCCATCATTTCTGACCGTATTCGACACAATATATTCCTTTGAATGTTTTTCCGTGAACATTCTCCATATGTACCGTAGATAAATCGTAATTTTCGCTATGAATTCACATAAGTCGAGCCGCAACCTGCCCCGTCCCTGGCCGTCCGCCATGTTTTTAAGCTCATTGATATGCAAGGTTCTAAGCGCTGATTGGTCCGCGTCATAAAAACCTGTGCTCTGATTGGTTGACGGCAAGATGTCACGTGACCACAGAGCGGGAAAACCCCTTTACACTTCCGGCGCTTCTGGTCAATACAGATCGCATTTTGTGACGATTGAAGCAGTATTATAGCGACCTTCGTAACAAATTGATTTTGAAAAATTAACAAAGTCTTTTCTGATCACAACATTCAGTTACTTTTCCTGGTCAATTAATTTTCGCGGTACGGTCAATTTATTTTCGCGGTACGGCCCTCCCCAAGTGGACGGCCTCTCAGTCGCGGTCTGGCGGAAACACTGCTTGCAGGGACAAATGTATGTATATTACCATAAATACTGAATAACATGCCAGTTTGTGTGATAAATGACATAACAAACTGTAAATGATACTTATATGTTGTTATCCAGAAAAATACATTTAGCCCAACATAGAGTTCAGGGCATCAAACAATACAGAACAAGTACCTTGAAATCATGGCATCAAAATCTTTAACAATTACATGAAATTGATAATAAACTAATTAAAACAAAATCCACATTCCATCGCAGGGCATGCTACGGTGTTCTGAGGTTCATCATGGAGTCTGGCGCCAAGGGTTGTGAGGTCGTCGTGTCGGGTAAGCTGCGTGGACAGCGTGCCAAGTCCATGAAGTTCGTGGACGGTTTGATGATCCACAGCGGTGAACCCGCCAACTCGTACGTGGACTCCGCTGTCAGACACGTCATGTTGCGCCAAGGTGAGGCAAAACGCCTTTTAATTTAAGCTTCAACATCCAGCCCTTGCGAGGTGGGGAACATAAAGTAAGACGATAAAACGCATAGTGAGGGATGGGGTAATTTGACTAAAAGGACAGGTTCCAATTAATTGAGACCCCCATAGCGAAAGCAATATCATGTACAGGAAACGAACAACCATTAAGGTTAAGAGGAATGGTTGTTTTCTGTGGTCAGACTGATTTTACAATATCGGGATGACAAAGAACAGGGAACCATTTATAATGGTTACCCCTGACATTAATGTCAATCCCATGATATTAAATTAGAGCTTGTCATTGTTTAAAAACTTGTTACTGATTTAACAGATTGTTTTACCACCTACACTGACAATCTATCGTCAAGTGTTTGTTCTCCAACCTGTATGTTCTCCCTGCTGTGTCCAGGTGTTCTGGGGATCAAGGTGAAGATCATGTTGCCGTGGGACCCAACTGGCAAGACTGGCCCCAAGAAACCCCTGCCTGACCACGTCAGTATTGTGGAGCCTAAAGACGAGATCATGCCATCAGGTAAATACGACTAAAAACCCAAGAATTTTGTTTCTAAATTCTCAATTGAATTGAAAATTTAGTATTTACATGAACAAAAGCATTCATGATAGCTCTTCATCAGACAAGGAAACTTCCATTAGGAACACTTTAAAACAGTTTGGTAGAAATGTTTTGGGATTACAGTCAAACCTGTCTATAGCGGTCACTCAAGGGACTGGCCAAAACTGGCCGCTAAGAACAGGTGGCCGCTATGGAGAAAATGTCGATTAATTGACCACGAGTGACACATATTTTCAGTACCCACTGAGATACATTTATTCACCGTACAGTACACATGTAAACAGGCAAGGCACATTTTAGAAGTTCGATTGTTGTTCTTTTACTCCTAGTTAGTTAAGAACAAAATACATGTTGCTCAGTTGTCACTTACTGTTCGTTTTCGACCGTTTTCAAACATAAAATCGTGGCGACAATTTTCCTCAGTCTCTTGTTGTGGCTTGTGTTGATCAGCATCTACCATTATGCTAATAGGGTACTCAGAAGAAGGTTGCTCTTTTGAGGGCTTTTTGTCTTTTCAGAAAATTGCAACAGCCCAAATTTTACATCATAGTAGTATTATCCACATTCATTTTGAAGCTTTTGGTTTAGTAATTATCCTCAGTGATACTTTGCAGCAAAATAAATTTAGTATATTATACCTCCGTAACAGTGGTGTCTTCCGTTGACCTTTATGCTGCTACCTATCCAGTTTGTATCAGCGCCATTTTGAAAATTGGGCGAAACACGTTTTAGAGTAGAGTAGAGTAGAGTAGAATTTTCGGTCAGGTAGGACTGTTCCAGTTTAGACCGCTCTTTTGAGCACAATTTGAATGAATTCCCGGTGAAAACGGAAATTGGGCCGGCATTCAAACATTTCACGAACTTACGGCATCAGGTACATGTGTGGATTGTATTTTCCAAAAGGCTGCCATAATATTTGTCCAGTCGAAATGCACAGAAATTGTCAATTTTACCACGATGTACAAACGCAAGCCATGTGAAGAAAACTATACTTGACTTCGCGTCAAACCATGGATTTTCTAACAAAGATAAAACATTCTGGTTTTCTTTATTATGATCCTATCCAGTTGAGGCCGCATAAATTTGATAACTGCGTGAAAAAAATGAAGATTTTGAACCCGACGTGCGGTGGCGATGCGGCTTCTACCGGCGCGCCGTGACCGTTATCGGCAGTGTTACTGTACTCGCGGGACCGAAAATCGTCTGGCCGCGACCGCGTTGGACAGGTGGCCGCTAAAGCCTAATTCTTAATGCTTATGCCAATGGGAAAAATCCAAGGGACCGACAAAAAGTGACCACTATGGGCAGGTGGCCGCTATGCAAAGGTGACCGCTAATACAGGTTTGACTGTACATGTACATGTGTCGATTTCGTCAAAGGAAGAACGCATCCAAATCACACTGAAAGAGAAAGCCTTGCTCTGTCAAATGAACACGGTGTTTACTGATATATTTGTGTGTGCAATTTCTAATCCAGGTCCATCATCCGAGCAGAAGGGTGAGAAGGGTGCTCCGGCCCCAGCTGCCGCCGCTGCAGGTGCACCTGTCCAGCCAGGTGCAATGGGGGCACCAGCCATGGGCGGGCCTCCTATGTAAGCTGCTTTTCCTTTCGATTTCAACATGTTCTGTTGTGTCTATCTCTCAATATTGGTGACGTTGTTGTGTGCGTATTTGGTATTGGAAAAATAGACTTGTCTTGTTGTGTGGTTAGTAGAGTAATAATGAGGTGTAATTTCCTGATGTTGCTTTCACCTTTAGCTCACAATTTACCTGTTTGTTTGTTTGTTTGTCTTTCCCAGCTGGCACCAGGAGGAGATGCCACCACCTCAGTAAACAGCAAACACCTGGACAAGCAGTAACACGAGGCTGCTGAGACTTTACCAACTATGGGAAAATAAAGAAAACTATCTTGTCTCAATGAAGTGTTGATGTTTTGTTTTGAGCAGGCCAGGAAGTTAAGAAATGCTGGTAGAAATTTAATTTCATGAAGGCAAAGGGATATCAAAGCAAACCTGGTGGGAGGGCAGTACAAAACTATATCATGCAACAACCCAGCCTATGATACATTCTAGTCACTTAATGCGAATATGGAGGGTACTGGTGCACAACATTTGGATCAAAAGGGTTTGGGCCATAATTGATGAGGTTCTGCACATCAGGTGACTACTACCTTCCAGTAGCTGTAGTACCCAACAGGCTTTGCCTTGATAGGATCCAGGTACCTACAGATCCAGAAAAGGAAGACACTGCAAGAAGCTACTGAGGGCAGACCTGAAAGACAGGATTATAGGACCGTTGCAGTCAGAAAGAAAACTTAAGGAAGCTTGCGATGAACCAGACAAAGTGGAGAGAATTGAAGAAAGACTTATTGCAGCTGCAGGGTGTTGAGACCGCTGCAGGGTGTTGAGACCGCTGCAGCAGCAGAACACAGTGAACTACTACTAGTACCTAATTGTGCTGATACACAAAGGGCAGGGCATCTCTGGTTCCAAGTAAGATTACTAGTATCTCTCAACAAGAGATGTGCAGGCTACGTATAAATTGGTACCAACTGTTAGTGTTCACCAAACAGGCATGAAGTGGATATTGACATTGAGTTACCGCCATGCCAGGTCGATTTCCCCCAAACGATGAATTATATGTACATGTACTTACATACACTGGGAGCTGTTCCATTTAGAAATGTGAAGGGGTAGTCAACGTTTGTTTCTCAGATTACAAGGGAAAGGTAAAGAACTCTTTGACAGGTTGAGGTAGAAAGTAAATGAAAAGGACGGAAAACGTCCCCGATCGCCCTTTCTTAAGGCCCCCTCTCACTGGGCTCCGGCACTGCCACGGCAGATTTTTACGGCACCGTCGCGTTTCTTTCACCAATTTTCATTTGCACTCTCACTGACGTGCGGCGCATTTGCGTTTGAAGCCCAGATGAGCAAGTTATTGAATGAACTTTATTTTTCGACAATCGTATATGGTACAAAATATGGCACTAAATCAACAATACTGCAAGGCTAACCTATCCTACAATTATAAGTACAAAACATTATCGATAACAGTGTATGAATTACAATAAAGCCATGTATGGATGATTTTTTCCCTCGCTTTTAGGATGAACTGAACTGAACTTTAGGATGAAGTATAATGAAATTGACCTAATATGTAGGTGGTATAGGAGTTGGACATGGCAACAATACATGGGACATATCGTTCTGTGTACCAGATAGGGTGAAGTTTGTCTTAGTAGTAATACTTTGTAACAGCGCATCTGTCTCTTTGTCATAAGTGGGACAGGCCATGGCCATTACAAATTGAAATTTATCTTCAATATTTTCATTACATGTGGGACACAATCTGTGAGTGCCTGGTGTGTTGTGGTGTCGATCCTTTTCAACTTCTAGACAACCTGCGCTGATTCTCAGTGTAGTTATGCTTATTGGTTTATCATGATTTGATGTGATATAGTCTTCCCTACCAAAGTGATTTTTGATTTTATAATATGTGTGGAGTTTACTAATATTTCTAAGTGGTTTCCTACAGCCAAGGAGAAACGTGAGTTTCACACTTTCTTTAAATGTATATCCAAAACGGTTGGTATTGGCTGCAGGGCTAAGCCAAACATATCTACATAGTATGTCCTGAACGTGAGTAGCCCAGTCATTTTCTTCTTCGAATGATGAAGTGTCGTATGCTTTTTTAATAATCCTGTTAGTAGGTAAATTCTCTAATCATAGCGAGAGTATCTAATCAACTGTGTTTGACTATCAACGATCAATAGGAATTATTCTAATTCACCCCTTACGGCGAAACATTGAGTAAAATTTGCGATACAGTGCCTGACTGGTATATCAAGTTCAGTTTATCACTGTATTTCTTGAATGGCACAAGAGCAGGGCGAATACATGTAGACGAGTGGTCTGATTCCTTTCCTGAGCGACTAGTCTAGTCTATCAACTTCCGCACAGGAATAAATTTGCAATGCAGAGATCTAATTTTCAGTAGGATTAAGCAATATCCCAATGGAAATATCAGACGATCTACATCTACAATCCTCAATCTCACTACAATGCAGTAAATTAGGTTAAACCAAACTCTTAAATAGATCAATAGCTAGGGAAATGGACCGATTGCAGTTTGATGGTAGTGCTTTCAATCAATCAGACATCGTAGTGCTGTCAATGGATCAAAATACAATGCAAAATTATAAAAAAAGATGCATCAAAAATTGATTTCAAGTGATAAAAGAATTTTCACTCATGACAATTGGTGCAACAAAGGTAACATGTTATAGAATACACGTATAACCTTGAAACTGACATATCATCACTTTTTACAAAATAGCGCGCGCGGTGAGCTCCCGGCGAGCGCGCGGCACTTTGCCACTTGCGTTTTTTTTTTCAAATTTTGAAAAAAATCGTCATTTCAACCGGCACTGTGACGCTGGCGGTGTGGACCGGCACTGGTACGGCACTGGGACGTCACTAGGACGGTACGCCGAGGTCTGTGCACGGCACTGCGGCGGTAGCCATTTCCACGCTACCGCACGCTACCGCCACAGTACCGCAGCTCAATGAGAGGGGATACTGATGCAATCCATGCTGATATTGGTCATATTCTTTGCTACGCACGTAAGCCATCTACCTGCATTTATTACAATTTCTGCTAGAGTCCGCTTTTGAGCCATCAAGTTACCACAGACTGCAGTACTGATTGATTCCGCATGTCACTTTTTTGAAATCGCATCGTAAGGAGCTAAAATATGAGTTGATCTGTATTCTGTAGCATCTAATGTCGAATTTACGTAAAAAGACATAGATTATCACTAGAAATAAGTGATTACAGACACATTTATTCTATGAAAATTGATTTAGGTTTAAGGTTTCAAAACACTAGCAGGCCAACAAGCAGTTGTCGTGGCCGAGTGGTTAAGGCGATGGACTAGAAATCCATTGGGATCTTCCCGCGCAGGTTCGAATCCTGCCGACAACGATATAATTTTTTTTTTTTTTTACACCATATTTTGCTTTGAGCAGAGAATGCACCGTTAACTTGTACATTTTGCATTCCACAATTATTTTAAATCATCTATTCATTGGTGATAATGCATGCGGGTCTTTCCTGGTTTCAACAGCAGTTGAGCTGAGCTAACGTTATCAATATTTCCGAACACAACAGAAGGTCGGACTTGCACGGACATGCATATCGATGTCGTTTGTACATGCAAGTCGGAGTTTGTAGCCGGCAGCTCGCACAGGTACTAGTAATTAGTTTTCGCTGACAGATACGTTTCCCAGTCTCCACACGGGCGTGCCCTATCGTTGATCCCTGACAGATAAAGAAATTTGACCAAATTACAGATGACCTACATGACCCGATTTGTTCCTTCCCCCATGGTATAGATAAATTGTCTCGCCGATGACATTAACGACACTTTCGGACCTAGTTCCAAAGATAGTGGAATCAACCAATTTTAGTGCCCTAGTGGTGAACTCCACTTCCCTGAAGTGACGATAGTTTGCCGTTTTTGCAAGCAAATGAATTAAATATGGAGCAAAATGGTTTAACATTCTTGATTGATAGAAAAGGGGCGTGGTCCGACAGCTAAACCTGTTGAACCGACAGTGATTCGTGGAAAAGTATCGAAAAGGACGACTGAAGTGTCCAGCGTTTGACAGCTTTTCATTTGATCCAGAACACTGTATGGCGGCATAATGAAGTGAGGAAGTTTGTAAAAAAAATGTCTGGAACACTGATTGTATCATTTGCGTTACGACCAAATAGTGTGTAACCGTTACGCCAAAAATAGTTCCTCAAGCATATTGTTGTTTTTTTTTAATTGGGACAGTATTATTTAAGAATGACAGGAATGGGTCAGCAGACAAGTGGGGTATGGAGTCATTATGACACCAACAGGGCAGAGGTTAGCTGTATAGTACCAACGATTCACAGCCTGTATGTACACAAGCTCTCGCTGGCTGGCCTCTAAAGGTGGTAACCGTCGGGCCGGCCGCTAGGAGCGCGATTTAGTCGGGCTACCATGACTCACATTCCCCAAAATTTTCGTATAGTATTATCCCTGGTAGCGAAGTTCATCACTAGGGGTGGCTTATTTTACAGCCATGGAAGCCAACATTCCACGTTTGTGGATATACATGTACCTGAACATTTAGAGGGCTATTAATTCATGTTCATGGCATCACAAGGATCATGGCATCATCATCCAATGGAACAATTGCAAAATACAGAAGTTAGGTACAACTAACAAAAAGAGTTAACTACATTTATTCCGTAATCATCAGCTGATTCCTATTTCTAAAATGATTGGTAAGCTGATCATTTGTGGGTGCTCCTAAATTCATATCGTTTCCAGGAACCCCAAATCATTAAAAAAAAAATCCATTCCACCGGGTACCTTTTGCATAACAGTGGCAGGCTAGCATACATCATTACAGCAGTTATTATAACCCTTCTACACTACCAGTATCGATATATCATTTCAACACTACTTCAATCAGGCTATACATTTGTAATTCTATGATTTGCAAGGAGTCCATTCCAAGTCATTACACAGGTTTTTTAATGATATTTGTAGTATCTTCGAATTATTGTTATAAAATTACAAATCTCCTAGTAATATTCATAAATGTTTCTAAAAAAAAGGAAATACGAGAGTACCATGTTTTAGAAGCTATGATAATTTGCAAACATTTAAATTCTAATGAAAATTGCTGTATTCTGGGGAAACATCACCGTTAACTGCTGTACTTTCACAAGTACACATACCTAAACCCAGCGACGGGTACCTATACAGATCAGGTACTGTACCAGTTATCGGTACACTGATTCTTTAGAACCTGTACCTAAATGATTTCATACAACACAGCCCTATTTTTCATGTTACAAATGCTCTTGTTCTTGGCAGGAAAATTGGTATCATGATGTCTTTCATTAGGATTAGGTACTTAGGAAAATCACTTGTTGTTTATAACTCTGAAGAGAAAAAAAGGACAACACGAACAGGACATTCCCGAGATATTTTTTATTACATTGGATGTTGGTAATGTACTTGTCTAGTCCTCACTCTCCACATTCACTGTCCCCAGACCTGTAAACACAAAAGAAAAATTGTTAAACCTTGAGTGTCATATCAAAACCAAAGAAGCTTAAGGGACTAGGAAGGATATAAGGGGAAAGGGTTGTTGGAAAATATTGAAACAATCTTAAGGTCATGAACATGTTTGATTCAGGTTCCTCATTATTATAGTTAAGATTTTTTCTACCTTAACTAGCATGTTCAAATTTGATATCATTATTGTATTTCCAGATATAATTGTTACTCATACTGTTAACAATTCGAACATAATCTCAAGTCAAGATCAGTACTTTCCCCATCAGTATGTTTGGCCGTACTATTCAATTTCACGACCATGGATTAAAAGTCAAAGTTTGACACATATATAGCAATGACTCATGAAGAGTTTGGTAAAAGAGTTGTAAGTAAGTCACTGGATAACAAAATTTGTATACAACACAATTTAACTGATCTGGGGAAGCTGACAGACAGTCACCAAATTGTCAGTGTGTATAAAACACTTGGTTGTGAACAAAGAACTTTGTTATCCTGTATCAATGACCACAAGTAGAATCCTGACTTTGTGGCTCTCCTTACGTTTGAATGTTGTGACTGGGACGTATGTGACCAGGGTATAAAGCTTGTTGGCAGAGTCCTCATCTTCGTTCCTCTTCCTGGCCAGACGGACCCGCAGCCTGCATGGGGGACTCCTGTAATAGGGGATATCAGGGTTTAGTACATGTATGTAACAAAGAACACCTGCTTCAACTACATTCTTTGTAACCATTTTACCTGCAATATCAATGGAAGCCAAAGGCTAAAACATTGACACTTAAAGAATGACCCAAATGTTTAAAAATGACTGTCTAACCCAACTACACAACTATCCTATCGGGAGTCTGACGGCTTGCACTCTTGAAGAGCAGCCAAGGCTGAAGTGTGTATACTTGTATGCATTTTCAAGGTTAAACAATGGTTAAAAGGGGTACAAAACAATGTGCATTTGTTTTGTGTATCCCACTGCACAAATGGGATGAATCAGGGAAGATGTTGGTCAGACTCAGGGGGTTATGTTGGACAATATTTGGTACATTTTCTAACATTAACAGTCAGTGCTAATTCTCTTTTCTTGCCAACTTCCTTGTGCAACCTATTGTCATTATTCTCCAAATATTTTTACCCAAGACAAATGTGTACCTGACACCCTTGGCCCAGACTTGCTTGTTCAGACGTGTGTCAATACGAACGTCTGGGGTGCCCATCATCTTCTCTGCAAACTTACGGATCTCCTTCACAGCCCGGGGTGCCCGCTTCTTGAAACCCCTGTGAAAGTACAACATTCAATCAGTTTGTAACACAAATCCTAAAAGGAAGAAAGAATGAGGTAGATACACAAAGTACTTGTCAGAGAGACTGTCTTCATGAAGTTCATGTGGTTGAAATAAAACTTCATTCTATTCTAGATTTGTTCTGCGACAACTTCATATAAGCTAGTTCACAGTTGCTACTACGCATGTGCAGTGTCAAAGGTGAAGGCCCCCAAGTAGTTATTCAAACAAAACCCGTTTGGGCACTGTTTCACCTTTGACACTGCACTCGCGTACATTGTAATTTGTAGTTGCAACCGTGAACTAGCTTATAATCAAAACTATTGATACAGACATATCTTGACTAAGGCTTGAGGATCCCTGGATACTATAGATACATGTATTACAGCATGTAATTAAGTAAATCCATGCATCTGTAACTACTTCCTGTTGGAGCTGTATCCTGAAGCTATTCTAAAATGACCTGACAGGAGTACTCACATGCCATGGACTCTCTTGTGGAGGTTGACGGTGTATTCTCGGGTCACCACCTCATTCATGGCAGAGCGCTTCTTCTTCTCACCCTTCTTGGTAGGAGCCATCTAAGATTCAAATTCAATCATTGAGAGTGAGATCGAAAGCATGGATCCCCTTATGAGGCAAGCAAGATCATCGGTAAGCCTTGACAGTTTTTAATGTTTTATGTGTGTGAAAAGTTCTTCGAGCAGAAATAATATATCATTGGCCTGCGATCTGCAAACCTGGACATCACAACATACATGTAAGCACGATCTGTCTTTCTCACTGACTGGGATCAAGGACATTATATAGGATATAATGTCCTTGCTGGGATCTACTATCTGACACCTGACTGACACAGTGTGATATTCTGATTGTGATGTTAAATACAGGAATAGGCCACCGAAAGGGACTCTTAGTGTGCCCGTCTTTGAAAAATATAGTAAGAGAGCACCAGTAGCTGTATCGTCTCGGTATTTCTATAACGAATTTTACCAACATGTTACGAGAATAAAACTACAAAACTAATGATTTCATATTCCGTGTAACCTGTTTTATCAATCTGGATGACAATTATTGCCAGATCGTCTACGCAGATGTCTGATTATGACTGATTTTAAAGGGATGTGAAAATGTTAGGGGAATCATACCTTGGAAAATGGCGAAGAGAAGGCCGCAAGGATTTCTGGGAGAAAGTATGGATTCGGTACCGTCCATTACAAAATAGGGGTTACTATTAGTTAAAAATATTTTCACGATAAAGTTATATTTTCCAAACTTACACATGATACATAATTAAAGAAATTCGAATGAAGTCTATCATCAGCTAGTTGATACAAACACAGTGTTTGTGTAATTTTCTTGGCTAGCTACTCACATTTATGGTTTTGTTAGATAAATGGTCACCATGTTCAAAATGAATGCCCCTTACGTATCGCGAGAAGTTACGAGAAATCAACGAAGCTGGAGAGGTCAGGGGAGGGCACGTCGACTGAGCTGAGTTAGGAGCTGCAAAAAATATAAAATCATGCGGTTGTCCATGGTTTTATCGTATCTGCCAAAGACAGTGAGAGGAATGAGATACAAGTGGTACTACAACACGGAGCACGTCCCCGGAAAACAGTGGACTGGGTGAGTAGGAGCAGCACAGTCCTACCTGACCGAAAATATTATAAATTTCTAGTTTCTACTCTACTACAGTAGTACTCTACTCTACACTACACTACACAAACATGCGGCTGTCATCGCCGTCCGGGGCGGGCACATGCATCTGTTATCATCATGATATCAAAACTGACTTTGAGCCAGATATCATAGATAAGAGTAGAATAGAGTAGAGTAGATCCGTTCGGCCAGGTAGGAAGATCTCTTCCAGTTGAGGCCGCTCATCCATTTTACTGGACTGACAAAATTTTCCAGGCTTGTGTGGACAGTCTAAGGCTTTGTAGTTGTATACTACTGGGTGATGTTCCATGTGTTTGTCGAGTCATACCGTGCCAGGCAGATCCAACCATTGTGAGTTAATATTTGTCAGGTTAGGGCTCCCAGTCAGGAGAATGGTTAACTTAACACTGACCTTGTTGGAAGTTGTTACAATATATAATTGTAGTACCCACACAGGAACATCCTGCGACTGCCCATAGCCTCGGCCTTGTTAGAATGACAGCAGTGCTAACAACAGATTTACCGTACTTGTGACCCACAGAAAGCACCGTCGATGGCGGCCAATCACGTTGACGATGAAGAGGAACACGGTCAAAAGATTGCGGTGGGAAGCAGAGACAGAGAAGTATCTGTCCACCTGTCACTTATCCCAGGTGAGCAGAAAAAACGGGTAGACCAGGGAAGATGATAGGTGGGAACATGTGTCAAAATGGGAACTTAATTGTTCAGGAAAGGAACATTTCTAGATACATCTGAAAAGATAGTTAGTAATAGGAGCGGTACTATTGTACTTGTTTTTCTAAAACCAAAGGGAAGTTTTCAGTTTGAGAATCACAGCATATGGGTAAGCTGTCATCAATGAGATGCTGTTTAGTAAAGTAAACTATGAAAAAGGCCAAGGAGGTTTTATCTTGAAAAGGCCAAGGAGGTTTTCTCCTTGAAAAGGCTAAGCAGAACATAAACAATAACTAGATTTGAATACAACAACATAATCTCATACACAAAGACTCTTTCAACACCTCATTTGTTTTATTCAAAATCAAATACCCACAGATGGGCTGCATTGGGGAATCCCTTCCAGATTTCAGGAACTTTGTGTTCAAATACTTGAGACCAAAAGAACAACTTTCTTTCATTATGCACATGTACTTAGTATTAGACTTCATAACAGTGTGATGTTACTTGAATTTGACAGTAGGGTTGAAAAGAGTATAGACTTACTGACACAGTATGGCTAAAATTAAATAATACTAGAGAAAGATCTAGAAAATGTCCTAACTCATCCCGGCGTGATTGTTAGTAACGTTACTAGTAATGCTTTATATTTCACAGGCGGAAGAGGCATATATTGATGATAAATCTCGTGCCACAAAGGAACATGAAGAGATGATTGATAAGAGGTACCGTGCAAAGATGCCTGCACACAAGTACATGCAGGATCAACTAGATCATCTGAATATCCACAAGAGATGGGCAGATCCCCAGGAATACCAGAGAGACATTCCTATTCGAAAGAAGAAGTCATACTTGGACTTCAAGTGAATAAGATTGAAGGTGTAGCCATAATGCGATAATCAAAATACTGTATGTTAAGAACTACATTTTGACCTGGATGAATGGCCATGATTTCATTTTCAAAGTCAAGGCAGCCGAGTTGCTACACACATGTATAACGAACTTTGTTTCTTTTTCAATCAGAGATGTCTCATTTTCAGCCAATGAAATCCCTGCTATGATAGTATCCTTTAATGAAAACACTCAATGATGCTTAAGACCAGTGTACTCTTGCAAGTATTTGCAACAGGAGTGATACATAATATGTATAACATTACTGTTTGTCTGCGTTAACAAAATTACTATTGCACATGTTGAAAACGGTTCTGTTTGATAAACTATGAAAAAGCAAAACTAAGATGTAGAGGAATATGAGTGAAATGGAATACAACAAAATAATCTTCCAAACAAAGTCTCGTTTTCAACACTTGTTTTATTTTATTCAAATTTCCGCTTTAACATAAAGCACTTCCTCACTTCACTGTGGAAAACACCATGGGATAGAACCATGTTTACCAGCATGCTTGGTAACGTTACATAAATTTAGCATGTAATCTGAGGACAGAGACATTTTCTACATAATTGCCACACCACTTAAAGTCGTAATAAATAATTCATACATTTTGTAGAATAGACTCATTTGAACCACACAAACTTGTTTTGTCATAGGGGGTTGCTCACAAACTGCCTATGTCATCACGTAGGTACGTTAAGAAGAGAAGGCATTCCCACAAACCCGACCGGTGTCACAGAGCCCATTGTTTCGCAGGCATTCTTTTCCCGCGGGTGGACCTGGCGCCGTACACATGCCGTCAAACGTTTCAGGATATTGCTGTTCAGTGGCTGTTCCTCTTTTTTCATGAATACTGAGAAAAATGGCTGATTTTGTACTTATCTGTCGTAAATCAAATTGAAATGGACACCTGCTTCCTCCAGGTTCGGGAGATGTCGTTCAAACACGTCCCATTCTTTACCGACATGCGCAGTGACATAGACAGTTTGTGAGCAAAACCCCCCTTTGATGAAACAAGATTGTGCGGTTCAACTTCGTCTATTGGATGTATCAAAACTCAATTACAGTTGCACCCATAATGACATTTAACTGTCACTTTCATTTTGATCACAGATAGTTTCAAGCTTGTACTTGCCAACAAGAAGCTGCTTGCTTATGACAATATGAGTACAGTAAAGAACTTTTATACATACACATGTAGCCACCATTACAATGTATTACATTTTACAATGTATTACATTTAGACAAACCATATCCAGTGTATCCACAAATGATAGGTTATAATTACCTGCTCTATGATATATCACAGGAAGGATATACAAAATTTGCCTTGTCAGCTGTCATTTTTCCACCTTCTCAATACCTTGTTAAGGTATCTTTAATCTTTATTAAACATGTACATCAAACAACTACTTGTTTGATAGTAAGTGCCACTCTTATATAAATACTTTTTTTTTACTTTTCTGAGCAAAAATAATGTACTGGCCATGGTTGGCTAGATGTTGACTATGATACAGTGCGGACTAATCGTCTAACCTCATAACCAACATCTTTCGCAGGTAGTCATCCCTAAATGTGAAAGATGTTGGTTAGCTACTGGATCAGTTCACTTTCAATATAATCAAGTACTGGCTTGTTAGTAACTCAATGAGTTTTTGCAGCTGCCATTGTAGTTTGCTTTCATATCAATATCACTATCAGTGATTCACCCTATGACTATGTTAACATATAAATGTGAAGAAAACTCAAGAATTTAGATGCTCATGTAGCTGTTTAATATACATCCGCCCCTCAGATCAAGTTTGTAGTTCAGCTATTTGAGATCACCCAGATGCAGTCAGTTTTAGCTCCTTCTTCAACAGTGCAGCCAGTCTCTGGATACCCTGGGGAAGTCAACAAGTTGATTTTAGCTTCCCTTTGTGTAAAAGGTACAACCATGATTACTGAGTATGAACTGCACCACACAATTAAGAGGCGTAAGAAAAGGCGTAAAAAGTCAAACAAGGAAACTTATACTACAACCCCAAAATATCTTTTGGCTCTTCTAATAGAATATTCGAATGATATGGATGCAAAACAACAACAGGATGTACTGTAGACAAAAATGTATGCATAAATTGCTCCACATTTTGTATGATATACTGTAATATTATCTTAAACGCTAAAAGATATGGCTTCAATCAAGGATGTAACGTTAGCTTCTGTTATACACAGAGTTTGATTTTTTCAAGAAGAGGAAACTGTTTTCATACAAAGCTTAAAAACAGGATGTTTGTTCCATCAGACACTGTTTTCTTCAGACTGGAGGAGTTGCACGGAACTTCTTTTGAATGGAGGCGTGCATTTTTCATCAAGTTCACAGAATTTGGACAATAAACTCTATCGAGTAACAAAAAGCCTTTTTACTTGATGAGGAACAAGATTGGGTATAAATGTGGAGAAAACTCCCAGCTGCAGCACAGCTTCAGCAGGATTGAACAGAAGAGGCACAGTCAATCCAAGCACTTGAGGGAAGGACTCAGACTCCGGGGAGGGCATTCTTTCCTGAGTAGAAGGCTGCCTCCTGGCAACAACCAGGCAAGGAGAAAACCTCCATCTGTGACTCGTCCATGAATCTGGTTCTAGTAGCGGTGAGGAAGAAGTCTTTCAAGGTACGTAGCATGTCTCCTTCAAGTGTCTTTCTTCCCAAGGCGTATAGAAGGAACTCCTATGTTGATTTTTCGCATGTTGAGACTGCTTTGATTTTGTGTCATTCCCAATGTGCATTATGGTCCTCATGCATATGGAAGCCTACCATGAGCAGCTATTCATCAATGCTAATGAATGCGACAACGTGCTGCCGAGTTAGAGGGACTTGTACATGTAAGCCTTTGAGGGATAGTACAGGTTGTGGATTCTATACTATGAAGATGGTAATAGAAAAACTACCAAATTCTGTTATATAAACAAGTTTTAACTTTACCACCGTCAGTCCCAATTTTATAACCATAAAAGACATCAGCTACAATATAAAATTCATGTGACTATTGAGGACATTTTCCCATCAACAAAGGATACGAGAGATACAGGCTTCATAGAATTTTTAGCGGTTAAACATTTAACTCAACACTAAGAAACAATGGCTGTAATGTAATAATAACCATAATGTATGTATTGAACTTTCCTCTTACTAGTCTTAGGCTCCGTTAATGATGCGAAAATCAAAACGGTTTGATTCCTTTTGGTTGATTATTTGTGAACACGAACGCTCCAAGTCAGATTGCTGAGCCACCTCTCGGAAGTGGTCTGTGACGGTTTGTAATAAGCAGGGACTGCGCAGGGTTCAACAAATTGTCATCATGAACAGCATGAATCCGGCTTTCCACCGTGTTAATGACATTGTACCACCGCATACTTGGGATCATAGTTCACAGCATCACTCTTGGTTAGCGTGGAAAAGTGAAAGTTTTTAGCTGTCAATGTGATATTTTGGCTGCAATTTTTAATCGTAAAATGTTATGGCCGCCAACTCTACTTCTCACTGGTCCACTGAGGAAACTGTAGCTTGTGTAAGCACAAAGAACACTGGGAACTTTTTTGTTGAGGTGTAAGGAAGTATGTTTATCTTTTGACATCAATATGGCGGAAGACATTTGAGGAAGTTGTTGACATGTCGGCAGGTACTTGCAAACTTACTGAACTTTTCTACATATTTGGTAAGATATCAGTAACAGAGGAAGGACAGGAGAACAGGACCTTTGCAAAAAGTTTGTTCCCATTTGATACACACTGCTAATGCAAGAGTTTGGCCATGATAGCTTGAGTTCCATGATCTAAAGTTATAAGCCAACATAACTTAGCGGCAGCTCTTTTCTTCACTTTTTCCCATAGTGAACAGTGCTTTTGATGCAGAATGGTTTAAACATGCAGTTTTAGTTTGGTAGAGATAATGAATTGTGCATACATCTATACTTCATTTGACATCTTGCTTTGAAAATATGACTTGCAATTTTCCAGGGTGGGATGAATTGCTTAATCATTTTAATCCTAAGACTGCTGTTGCGCAAGTTCTCTAAGTATTTTGATAGTAGTAGTAGTCTTATCAAAGAGACCTTTGCTCACAGGCATTTGATACTGTAAATCATGAAACTTTTGCGGTGTTTTATTTTCGCAGTGCTCGATCTACCACAAATTCATGGCACTGCAAATATATTGTATTGTATGGCTACTTTAATACACAATTTATGACACAGCAACCTCCTGCCACAAAATAACACCACTGCAAAAGTAAATAAATTTACAGTACTCCAAGCAGGCCCAATGGATTGCAAAGACCGTATCAAACTGGAAGAAGGAGCTTGTATAGCAAAACGTACCTCCTCTGTCAGTTTGATACGGTCTTCGCAACCTATAGATCTGCTTGGAGATTACATGTACATAGTCTCCAAGCAGGCCCAATGGATTGCAGAGACCGTATCCAACTGGAAGAAGGAGCTTGTATAGCAAACGTACTTCCTCTGCCAGTTTGATACGGTCTTCGCAACCTATAGATCTGCTTGGAGTTTACATGTACAGTGGTCCTCTTGTATGACCTCATACACCTTCATACTTTATTGCAGACAGTAACAATAAGAACCTCGGACAAATTCTTGACTACGGTACATCAGCTGTGCAACCATGAAAACTACAGGGAGACCAAGGCCTCACACACACATACTACTGAATCTGATGGTGTGTCTGTCCCTGTGCTCCATTCATGGATGCCCAAACAACATCCTCGGAAGAGTGAACTGCAGAGAAAAGAATCTCTTGGCAGTGCCAAGCGGAATTCCGGCCACCAATGTCACAGCTGACAACACCTTCCCCACAGTCAGACTAGACTTGCAGTTCAACTCAATAAGCGTCTTGGAACATGGCATATTTTCTAACCTCACCAGCTTGCAAACCTTGAACATCTACAACAACAGGATACGTAGCATCCAAACAGGAGCCTTCATGGGGCTGGAAAATGTCACAACTCTTGACCTAACCAGCAATCGGTTAGAGTCCTTAACAGAGGGAATGTTATCCGGGCTCCATTACGTAGAATACTTGGCTTTCAGCTATAACGACATAGCATACATGAGTGAGAACATTTTGGGTAGTTTTCCACGGTTGAAAGTGCTGAAGCTTGGATCAAACAAGCTGACGTCTTTGCCATCGTTTGCCACACATCCTCGTGAGAACCTCGAGCAACTCTACCTGCAGTACAACAGCCTCTCCCTGGTGCCATCCAGCACTTTGAACCAACTGCCAAGCCTTACAACTCTGGACCTATCAGGAAACCAGCTTACTCAGACCATCCCCGAGCCATTTACAGGAGTTCCTCTTCTCCATAGCCTTCAGTTGAATGACATAAAAACAGAACTGAGTTCTCACTTCACAGGACAAATTTTCACAGGATTACAACAGCTTGCAATATTAGAACTGAATAATAATAGTATGGATGCTATTCCTTTCAATCTTCCCAAATATGTGCCCAACCTTGAGCAACTGTCCCTTCAGCGTAATAATCTGACTCAGATTCCGAATGATATCTTCTTCCCCCTCCCTAACTTGACCCATCTTGATTTTTGGTTTAATACCATCCAAACAATAGACATTGGTGCCTTCAGTGGTCTTCCCATGCTCAACAATCTAATCCTATCCAACAATATGTTGTCCACAGTTTCTGAGGGGACACTGGAGAACATTACCCATGATGCCTATGTGTACCTGGACAGTAATCCCTTCAGTTGTGACTGTCGCCTGGCATGGCTGAGAGACTGGTACCAGTCTTCCAGTGTCCACAGAATTTTCTACCCGACATGTGATACGCCCTCTGGACTGAAAAATCAAATGATTGCTGACATACCCTTTGAAAGCTTTATCTGTGTTGCCCCCAATATAGTTCAGGTTGAAAATGATTTGACAGCAGTAGATGCAGGGACTGTGACGTTACACTGCAACACCACAGGTTTTCCTGCACCCGTTGTCACATGGACACTACCAGATGGAAGCATACAGAATGGTAACACCATACATGTCACAACCGCATCACACAGTGAAGGGACGTACACATGCCAAGCCAGCAATGTTGGTGGCAATGACACACTTTCAATAGTCCTTAGTAGTCTTTCACTTTCCCCACAAAATAAGGAGCTTCAGCTCACTACAGAAGTCACAAGAATTTCCACATTCACTGGCCATGGTTCATCTTTAGCCCCAGTAGGGAATGTGCAAAATGTTTCTAATGGTTCCAATCCTATCATTGGCATTGTTTTCGGCTCACTTGCATTTTTTATCATAGTTGTCATGGTTATTCTTGCCTTCACCTGCCACAAAGGTCACTGTTGGGGTCAAAAATCCTGCTTACACCAGGAGAGAAAAAACAAAAAGGCAGGACAAGATCAGGAGGTTGTTATCACTCTTGAGGATGTAGAAATTACACCAACAGGGGAGGAGAACATTTATTCCACCCCAGAGGAGCCGGCATGTCCTGTAGAACACTACTCTTCTTCGAGCAGAGGTCATCAAGGACAGTTAGGCATGAAACAGACTATGAGTATGACAACAGAAGATGAATGGGCATCTGACCATCACTATGAGGTACCCTCACATCTCAACCACAAGTATGGAAATATACATGGTAAAACCAATGGGACGACACAACCCTGTTACAACAGTCCTGGTGATCACAGTTCACCCTGTCACTCTGTAGGGTCGAAGGCAAACAAGTCTCAGAGTCCATTTCGTGCAGTTCTCACCTCCCCAATAAATCATGACAGTTGCAGTGAATCACGAGAAACCGATTATCCTGGGTCCCTGCCACGTGGCAAGATGGTGATCCCAAACCATGGCCAGGATAGGCCCGCTCTCCCTGCCAGGTTTCACAACATGTCCAGTGGAAATCATCAGTCAGGATTCATACATGCCCCAGTGTCAAGTTACCCTACCGAGCCCATCTATGAGAACATACAAGAGGACAACTTCAGTGACAATAGAACGAGCCACACGCCTCCGAGACACACCATATCATTTGGTTACCATTCAGTCACACCAGAAAGAGCCTCCTGGCCAAACCGACAAAATCGAAGGCGCAGGAAAGACCTTAGACAAAATACGCTGCCAGGCGCAGGTAGAGATAAACACAGCAACCAAGAGATCACAATTCACGGCTCCCGCCACTATAGTCCTTCCAGTCAGCAGATGATGCCAAACATGGCTAGTGGCTTGGTGTCCCGGGCAGGGCCAATACCCACAGGCAATGGTCCTCCGAAACCACTGCATTCAAGTGCGGCAAAATTCCATGCTATGGCCTATATGCTAACAAACACGGAAGGTGGGAGGAAAGTTCTGAGAAATCCTTCCAAACATCTACCCAACAAGCATCCCTCTGATGAAGCAAGAGATCCCACTGACTACATCATGGAAGAAAAGTCCAAACTCGACACAAAGGAAAAACTAAAGCATAAGGACAAATACAAATCTGAAAAAGCAAAAGCTGGACAACAGAATAAGCTGCAAAAGGAAAGAGAGCCTCTTCCTGCTGGTCTAGTGATGAGTATTGCTAAATCTGTAACATCTGGTGATAGGACTGAAACACAGACATCCGGTAGTGTAAAGGCAGAGAAAATAGGAAGGTCAAGAAACATGTCTAAGCCATGGTATTGAACTGGATGTAATCTGGATGTAAACTATCATGGTTTTTCAAACAAATCAGAATAATTATATGTTTATGGTCCTGGCATAAGAATTGGTTTCTTGTATAAATGAGCAAACACCACTATCTCTTTTGTCCAGTAAGCAAAATACAGCCGCTATAACATTCTTATTTGAGTTATAAAACTTTTTGGATGACAAGTAGATTCTACTTGTCATCCAAAAAGTTTTATAACTCAAATAAGAATGTTATAGCGGCTGTATTTTGCTTACTGGACGAAGTAGATATTTCTTGAAAGTTTTGTCATATTTCTAGATGTTTAAGGCTATGTCTTAAAAGTTAATTCAGTTTTCACAACTTTGGTTTGTGAAGGACAATAAATCGTAGCACTGAAAGGACCTCTAACAATGCTGTATGAAAAATTACCTTATCAATGTCCTCTTCAGGAGCCTGTGAATACGATGCCCTGATGTAGGGGCTGGGTTCTGCATCATTGGCAATAAACGCTTTGCCTGGAGCAAACAGCACACCTGAAACAGAGAACAATGCATTAGGAAGGACATTTGAACACTGAAAATTGCTGGAACACTCTGCTATAGGATTTTTGAAGTAGGATCATGACCACGTTAAGTGGTAAACACCACTTCCGTGAAGTGACTTGTCACAGTATTTTGCTCTTGTTGCAGATTAATAAAATGTGCAGCATACTAGTATATGGTTTGCCCAAGAGGTTAACCTCCTTGGTTTAACATTCTTGATTGATGAAAAAGGGGTGTGGTCAAAGACAATTTTCAAATGATTGCACAAGTAGGACAAATTGACTATAATGTCGTTTAAAACTTTTTTATCCCACGGCGTTCTATTGTTTACACCCTCTTTCTTTAACCTACTTGGATAGATCCAACTTGTCAAGCTGAAAAATGTTGTTCACATTACTCTGAATTCCGCTCTGTCCCTGATTTTTGTGACATGGTAAAATCCTATGTTTTCAGCATGAAAGATTCTCGTAGAAACAATTGCACCATATTTACCTGCATCCAGAGCTTTCTGCATGACCAGGTCAGCAGTATCTTGGATTCCCAGCAGCTTCATCCACAGGAACATACCACTGTCTGGGACGGTCCACTCTGCATAGTCTGCCACAAGTACACCACGAAAAATAGGTTATTCACACACAAAAAATGGCAGGGATATAGTTATAATAATAGTTGAAGACAAAATGTGAACAAACTACTGGTTTCAAAAGAAATATCAGCATGGTGATCCTTCTTAGTTTTGACTTGATTAACATTACAGATTGATACACTAAATGATGTCAGGGTTAAATACCTTTTAACCAGGTGTCACATGACTCCACAATGATGTCTCTCCGCTTGCGGTAGAATTCTGTCACACTGTTAATAAAACATAGGCAGAGCAACAATGATAAAACAATGCCAGCGTCAAACCAATACAATGCAGTTTTTAAACAAATTCTGAAGACAATAAAGAAAATCCACTGCACACTGAACAAGGAGTTTGAAGAACCATATCTTGAAACTCCTAGCTATAATTAACAATCTATTTCGGGGGCAACTTTCCACAGAAACAAACAATGAGGCAATTATTCCCTTTGTTGTATCTTTTTAACTAGGGTTTTTAAATGGAGTGTAACATTACATCAGATTTTAAGTACAATGACGCACCTCTCCGTGTGAGCATCAAAACCCTCATGTCCCCACTCCTGCAGAATCAGCAAGCAGATCATCTGGGGAAATACAAAGATGCAACATCTCAGAGATGGCCATAATGTAAAATACATAATGTTAGCTTGCAAAATCATCATAATGATTGTTCTATAGTGTTCAGTAAGTTTGATTGTATCCTCCACTTTCACTCCTTGCTAGGACCAATAAACACACTTCTCCCATGATAATTACCTTCGGATGATATGGAAGAAAAAGAACTCAGAGAGACATCACAGGAATCAGATCTATTCATGATTTAACCTGTTCACCACAGAGCCAACACATGTTTATAGCAAACATAGGTACCAAATGATATATAGGTCTTGGCTTTTTCCTACCTGTGACAGTGTGTTGGCATGCTGGGTGCACACCTGCATGTGGAACACCAGTTTCTCGATCAGGGGCTGTGGACCTGTTGCAAAGCCAATGCGCATCCTGTGTACAGGATACAATTATGGTATTATCGTTATTAAGATACCAGACTTAAGCTTATAGCATTTGTTTGTATGGGCTATGTTTTAAATGTAAATGGCTGTATTGTTAGCCTGAGTGTCATCCTGTTTCAGTTCCAGGCTCTGCCTTCACCAAGGCAGAGCCTGGAACTAAAATAGGATGACACTCAGGCTAATGTGTTGTGACTTCTGGCTTAAATATTCACTTGACTTTTTCAGAAGGAACTCTGAGAGGAAACATCCACATCTACACGTAGTACTGTCAGTTCAAAAATACTTTCCTTGAAAGTGTTATAATTAGCAATTATAAAGTCCTCCTAGAGCAATTTTATGCACACCTACTCAGGTAGAATGGATAACATCAATAAAGATATTATCATTAGTTTTTCCAATAGGTAAAATTCATGTTTGGTGCCCATAGCTAGAACATACTCAAGAGTTATTGTGCTGCTATGGAAACTCGTTAAACCATTTCACATCAACAGTTTGAAATAATTCAAATTGGATATGGATTACTTACCCTGCAGACAAAATCTTGGAGAAAGAGTCAAATCTGATGACTCGTCCATCAACGTCCATAGACAGGTAGCTGGGCACAGGAGTCTAGAACATGCAGACGTGGCAGAGGTATAGTAAACGGTACTCTTACAATGTTACATTAACAGGTTTAGCAAAAGACTATTGATTGTTGACTAATCCTAACACTCAGAAATTAGAGCTATAATTGAATATGATATCTTGGCAGAAAACAGAAATTTTAAATGAATGCACATAGCTTTTGTCCCTAAAAATTCAAATAGGTGATAGAGTTGATAGCCTTACTTTAGCGTTTGATATCACATTAGCATCTTAAAGAAGCATTGTGTTACTTACCTCTGAGAACTGGATGAAGTAGTACGGGTCATCCTCCAGGATGAGGAAGTCATACTCCCGGGCTATCTATGGGGTAAATGCAAAGATATCAACAGTCATGAATAGTACAAACTAAGAATGGGGAAGATACTTTTGCTCCCAGCTTTGAAAAACTACTAGGGGTTTATCTATAAGTATAAATCCAGTGCTCTTTTACTGCAAAATGTTTTGCCATATACTATATAATACATATTATATAGATAGTGCACCTGATACACTTGCTGCTTCCGTTCGAAGGAGGTGGTGACCCCCGTGGGGTTGGATCCTGCGGAGACCGTGTAGAACACCCTTGGAATGTCTGACCACACGTCCGCACTCTCCGCAGGGTTCCAGTTGGACAGGATCTTGCGCAGGGAACTTATCTTCGGTCCCTGCTCATCTGTCTCCACCTCCAGGATATTACATCCCATTGGTTTTGCCTACAGAAGGGGGAACAGTTCATCAGTTTAGACATTTCCAGTTTCATATCCACCTACCGTGGCAGCCAACTCATTTGGTACAAGCCCAATAAGCTCACAGTTTGAGGTGCACATGTGGGTTATGATTCAAAATTAAAGGCTTCTCAGGCAATACTATCAGAATGGCCAGGGGCCTTCAACTTGACATATTGCACACAGTATACATTGATCACACTTCGCATGTGAACTTAAACCATGAACTGGCTTTTTGAGATGAAGGCATACTTGCCTTTAAAAAAGTTTAAGCATCATGTGACAAAATATCTATCTGCTCTGTTTAGTGAAACAATATTCAGATGATTCTTATTGATATACAGAATGTATATCATTGTACAGGTATACTCACAATAGACAGTATTCCAGGATATGTCGGGGTCTCGATCAGGACATTGTCACCTTGAGTCACCAGCATCTCCATAGTCTGATTTAGAAAAAAAAACATGTTGAATTTAAAGTGATGAATTTCACATATATCTCATTGCTTTTAAAGACCAACATTCTTGCATATTTTGCACAATACACCAGATACACAGTCTCAGTACCTTGCACATGGCCTCCTGGCTGCCTGCTGTCACACACAAGTCCATCTTTCCCTCATGATGCAGGTAGTCGGTGGGGGGGTTGTGTTTTCTCCTTTGAAGCTGCTTCCCCCATTCTACCATCTCTGGATGCCTAGAGATGACCCAAGTAGACATATACTGTAATTCACTTTGTCTTCATGGTAGCAAAATATCATCATGGTGTAAGGAAAATGGACATTTTCACTGAACTTTAACTTCACGGTGGCGGCAAGTGATTTACAGAATGGATGTGTGAAGGAATCATAAATAATTACAACAGGTTTTTACTGTGATGATAAGTTCACGGTACAGAGTAACAGAGGTGACCGTGAAAACAGTGAAAGAACAAGAATTACAGTAATTCAACATCTGCAATCATAATGTGTAATTAGACAAACATCTTTTTGCTGGTTTTATAGGTGCTTGAAGAGCTTATTATACTGTACTTTTAAAAAGACAGATGCATAAGAATGAGCCCAAATATCCTGACTTTCATGCAGGTTTGAGATTCCTCCATTGAAGCAAGCGGAAAGCTGACATGTGTTATAACAAAGAATTGTGCCTACCCTTGTGACATGGTGTACTGCAGACCCTGGTTCATCCAGAGTGGGGACAGGTCAAGTTTCTTCCCCTTCCTGTAAAGCAAAAAGGCATGATGTAATGAACATTATGCTGGTGCACCTAGCAAATAAAGAAGTATGCTATGATAATATTGCTGGCTTCCATATTAACGTTTCTCTACATTCGTTAGATCATGAAATCATGAAATTCTTACAATGGTTTTGTTTTAGCAGAAACCTCTTACCACAAAATCATAGCATAACTATGCATCTGCATGAGTTTTGTTGAAATTGGTCAATCCCAAACTTCAAACACTGCGAAAACATCCTTTAACCATCCCACCGCAAAGTCAAAAACCAAGTCAAAAGTACATGTATTAACAGTAGCACTATTACAGGTTAGATAACCTACTTGGTGAACAGGTGTGCAGAGGACAGTGGGAAGCAGGAGGTGTTGGGCATGCCTGTCGACAGGGCGATCAGCGATCCCGGAGTCGCCCGCTGCTGGATCTCAACTGCAAGGACAACATCAATATATATTAGCTAAAAGATCTTTAAAAGACTACATGTTCCATTAGCATATCTTTAACTTTGTTATAGAAAAATTCAATACATGTTACACTGACTGCGCTAGTAGACTCACCCGATATTTTCCACCCGATCTAACTACAGATGAGTTTACTGAAGACTTGGAGACAATGCATGATGGATGGCCTGTCAGCAAGCAGACCGATTATGATAAGGTCCATTGCAAATGTCACTTGTAGCAACTACCTCCAGCTTGGAGCACACTCCCGGTGTAGTGTCCTTTCTCTGCCATATTTGGATAGGTGGAGTGAGAATCTAGGTCAGAAGTTTAGAAATCTAGTTCGCTGGGGCTCCTAGGATCGTTTTGGTTGTTATTCTGGCTCTGTAGGTTGTGCTGTCGAGGAGTTACTTTTGTTTTTCTGACACCACCCCCTTCCACGTCAATCGTTTCATTAAAAAAACTTTGCCTTTCTACATATGCTTGGAGCTCCTCAAGTTTTGGAACATGCACAGAGGTTTTTTTGGCGGGATGCATGATGTTCAGCACGTGCTTGTGATGATAGATCAACTGGGGTGGGTCGAAAACCCTTTTCAAAGCTACAATGCTAGATTCGGTGTCCCGATAACTCCCACCAGTGCGAAATCGGATACCACATAAGTAGGTCACCTGTCATCGACCTGCGTGCCGGGATGCCAGACAGTGCTATTAGACGAGGTATAGAGTGACAGGAAGACATCCACAGAGTTTGTGCAGATGGATTGCAGAAATTCCTGTGCAATTTTGGGAATTCTTGTAAATCGGGCGTAAAATTATTAAAGGCAGGCTAAACTAAAATTTCGTAAAGCATACTGCAGTATGTTAAATATACCACTAAGACCAGTTCTGACTTGTTTTACGCTAGTCCATCATAGATTAGCGTTTTTACAACATTTGAAATTCGCGGTGTGGTGATGTCCAAAGCCCTTTGACCTTTCAGACGTCAGATTCCGAGTGGGAGGAATGGCGTCTGGAGCAATTCCTATGGTGAAGGTGTGGCCGACTCGGATTCTAACGTCACAAAGGTCAAAGGTCTTTGGACATCGCCAGTATTACATCACCACACCGCGAATTTCAAATATTGTAAAAACGCTAATCTATGATGGACTCATGTAGAAGAAGTCAGAACTGGTCTTAGTGGTATATTTAACATACTGCAGTATGCTTTACGAAATTAAGTTCAGCCTGCCTTTAAGCTCGCTCCTGAACCTTTGCCAAAAACAGTATAAACCTTCTTCTTGGGGGAGGTAATTGACATTTCATGTAAAAGTAGGCTGTGAACACCACAACCGCATGCTCCGTTATGCCCTTTAGGCAAATTTATCTGCGATTGACTTGATGGCATACGAAGATGACTGCCCCGCGCCAATCGCGACACTCAAATCAAAATTCCACAAAGACTGTTATGGATACTCATTTTACCCTCAAACTGTGAGAGGCTGGAATTCACTACCTTAGGACGTCACGGACATAGCCGATCCTCCCAAGTTCAAGGAGGCTGAGTGCTCCTGCACCTGAGAGGACAATAACAGCGCAGCGCACTCCCCTGGGCGCTAAAATTACCCCAACAAGAGGGGTGTTAACATGTTGCCCAGTACTCGATCAAGAAGATCAAGATCAAGATTTTGTCCTTAACGCTTAACGATGAATTCAGGATAACCAAAGAGGTTTTGTAAAACCTCCTTGGGATAACAAATAACGTGCCACCACATAGAAACTAAGCGACCAATCACGCTTCATTTTGGATCCTTGCAGTTATAATTTTTTACCGACACAGAAGACATGGAGACCCGCTGAATAACTCACCCAATCCACGCAGAGGCGAGGCTGCCCTGGTCTTAGCCACAGCGTTCAGAAACTTGGCGTAGTTCATCTTTACAACAACACTCATTATGATCGGAAAACCTCGTCAGCAGTATGCCGACATTGCCTGGCCTCGTGAACTTCTCATGAACTCCAAGGTTAGTCCATTTATTAACCTGGGGGTGGCGCCAGTGGTGTCATTTTACCACGGCCGAAGTTAGGCCATGTTGATTTGATTACATGGATGACATCCCTTTGGTCACAAAAATTGATGTGAGCGTGCGAATAGAAATAATTATAAGTTTTGCAAAAAAAAGTTGTCTTCGTTGTGAAATCTAATGGGTCAGGAATGTTGATCAAATTGATTAACACACAGAGTATGGTCTACCGAATAATAGATTCTTCTTCTCTTTTTCTTCATCTTCTTTGACTTTGGCATACTATGACATTACTAGCCGTTTCACGAAATACTTTTCTGCAATTCACGGCATAACGTTATATCTACTAGTTTGCTTTGTACTATTTACAGTATGAGTATGGTCTAAAACTTCTTTTTTTTTTATTTTTGGAAACGGATGGCCTTGTGGACAGGATGCTCCTGTCAATAAGAATTGCGGGTTTCTTTGCTGTCGATAAGAATTTTTGTACACTTTTTGTGCCCTCTTAAGTACTAGTATTTTTTTCTCAACAGTTAACTGTTAATGTGTGGTGGGAGCTGGGGGCAAGAAAGGTTTTAGAAGGAGCACCGGTCTGACCGGACGCGCGGGCAATGGGGAAAACAACGTTATAACCCGACCATATGATTTTTAAGAACACCCCTCCCTCGGACCTCCGGCTAAACATCAAAGAATTTTAGATCTGTGCAACTAAAAGTACTCTAAGAGTAGTCTGCACATGTATGGTCATGTATCAGTGTCGTGCGCTCGTGCCCATTGTTGTTACCCAATACAACTTGACTACGTACTAGGCCGAAGGGGCCCACTGTCGAACTTGACCTTCGTTTTCCCAAATCCTACCCACCTACAAGATATAACAGGTGAGTGGGAGTTGGGAAAACGAAGGTCAGGTTAATAAGGATCGATCCACAGCTTCTGCAGTTATGCTGTCCATAGGCGCACGCGCACTCACAGGCGGACACGGCACAAAACATAACCTTCTTGGCGATGGTAACAACTTTAACAAAATATTCCAAGCATTTTACATTATATTTTATTGAAAATGGTAGGTAACTTTATTGTTTATGACATCAAGTACATGTTGAGTTTCCTAAAACAGCCTACTCAGTTCAACGTTCTGTTGTCGTTTTTATCTGAAGAAAAACACCATTTGGGGAAACTGCTGCAGTGGAAGGTAGTCTGGTTAGTCCTCTGTACATGTATACTGGTGAATCATTAGAGACTAATTCCTACCAGTGCCCTAGAATAATGTCCTTACTAGATCGTAATGCTAATCAAGACGCCGTCGAAAATTCGGACATCGAATTTGGGCATCTGAATTAGTGTTCTTACTTTGTTTTGTTATATCTGGAACCTGAGCCGGTCAGAATCCCGCCAGTCGGATCGCTGTCCCGGACTCCGTGCAACCCGACGCACGGGCAGTGATCTCAAGGACATTATATACTACAAGATATTTATATACAAAATTGGCATTGCGCTATTCGAAACAATTCCAAACTTTCCTTTCTTTCTACCTTGAACAAGAATTATAAGCAAGAAAATTACCTTTCAAACATTAAGAGCCTTGATGTACATAGGGCAATCACAAAATTCAGAATTGTCTGTCATAAATTAAGTATAGAAACGGGGAGATTTCAAAAACTTCCTATCGACCAGAGGGTTTGTCCATTTTGTCCAGAGGTAGTTGAAGACGAATATCACTTTTTGATTGTATGTCCCAAATATTTTGATATACGTAATTCACTATACTCAATGCTATCGTCGGATTTACCAGGATTTATCTCAATGGACTTGAATAGCAAATTTTAGTACATAATGACATGTGACAACCCATGCATGGTATACATTGGGAAGTATATCAAAGAATGTCTAGACGTTCGAAACTCCTCCAACAAGAGTTCCGCGACCTCATATCTCCATGAACTATTCTGTTTATGCAAATGACTTTCACATTCACATAATATATGCTTGGTCATGAACACATTTAACCAACTTACACATGTCGCAATGTTGACAAACCTTCATCTAACACTTAGATGAATTATGGCGCTTTTGCATTAATTATGCAAATTAGGAATATATATTTGCATAATTGGTAACTGTTGATACTTCACTTGCCATAAACTACATCTTTTACATGTATTTGAGTCTTGTAATGGAAAACACTTGCAAATGTAGATTTTCATCATTAGTTATGCAAATTAAGTCCAAATTAGCATAATTTGCACTTTACTGTGTACATCTCTTTCTAAGCTACCTGCATACTAAATATCATGGAAATCCGTCTTTCCTTTGTTCAGTTATTCCCCTTAGAAGATTTTCACAATAACGCCCCTGCAGTTCCTGTGCAAGCTGCTAGGGAGCCCAAACCGACACCACTTCTTTATTACATCACAAGCTATTTGCCACCCAAAAATTAAGACCATAGCACGTCCAGGTCAAAAGATACAAAAATGGAAGTTATGTTGCAGTACCAAGGTCACATACCAGGGAGCCCAAAATCGACCTTGAACTTCGGCTTCACAACACCTGCCCACATACCAAATATCATCTTAATCTATCAAGAGGTTCTTGAGTTATGCTGACTAGAGTAGTGCGGAAACACAAACAGACAGACAGACACACCCAAAACAATATCTCAATTTTTCATGGAGATAATGACTGTAAAATCCCATTGTCATCCCATACTACTACACCATATTGTATAAGATAGACTGATTAGCCTTATAGAATGTTATCCATGTACCAGTGAATTCCATACTTTGTACCTTGCACAATTGTTGTGCAATAAAGTTATGTTTATAATGGATAATTTCCTTGGTGACCTCGGCATGGAAACATCATCGCAAGTATTGTATATGTATTTGTCGCGCGCTCATGCTCAAACTGATGCTGTTACTCACCTAAGTTGCTCAAAAACTCAGTGTTCCTGGCTCTGCTGACAGCAGTCAGAAACCGTCCGTAGTTCATTTTGTTCTTGACTGCGACAACTTAGCTTTTGAAAGTTACAAGCGATACAAAGTATGCTCGATCCGTCCCACTGCCAACCAATAGATCGACAGACAACGGTGCATGCCGTTGCACCGGTTTATCTTCAAGGCTAAGACATGTAAATTGTAATAGCACATTTCATTTTCTGTCAGGGGTCGACGATAGGTCAAGTCCATCTATCTAGGACTAGAACAGGCTACTTTCTCAGTCCCTCTATCTAGGACTAGAACAGGCTACTTTCTCAGTCCCTCTGTATATCTAGGACTAGAACAGGCTACTTTCTCAGTCCCTCTGTATATCTAGGACTAGAACAGGCTACTTTCTCAGTCCTGTATATCTAGGACTAGAACAGGCTACTTTCTCAGTCCCTCTACATATCTAGGACTAAAACAGGCTACTTTATGTCTATCGTATTTTTTATCTGAAGAAAAAGTTTGCATCAGGAGAATTTCAGCTGTTCATTTGGATGAATGTCTGAAGTGGAATGCAGTCTGCCTCGACACGTTTAATACGTTCAACATTTTAGTATTCTGTATTTCTCGTATTTAAGTGTCTATTCCCTAGGAGTCCCCTATAGCCGCGAGCTAATCAAGACGCTGTCGAAAATCTAAATATCGGATTCAAACGTTAGAATTGTTGTTCTAACATTTTTGTTGTCTTTTATAAATCCTTAAGCTGCCACTCTTGGAAAAATCCGTATGTTTTTTTAACTAGTAGAAATCCAGAATCCCGCCTGTCGGATCGCCGTCCAGGACACCATGTTTGTCACTTCCATTCTACAACAACTTTCATGGTGTCTATCTGGAAAAATTACCCATCTTTTTTTCGCCCTCTCGCATTGAATTTGGTGTCTGCAGAGGATATCATCCACAAAATTTACATGATATTGGCCTTACGTAAAGTGCACTGAGTACGCTCTACACTAGTAAAGTAGGACAGGCCGACTACACATTACGTAGAATCAAGAATCAATTATTTCAAACCTCCTTGGTAGAATCAAAATATATATCGCTCTACGGGAAAGGGCATGGACCACCTAGAACCCCGGCCCCAGTCAGTTAAGGAATCCCACCAGTCGGATACTGGCCGGCCCGGCGGCCCCGGACTCCGGTGCAAGTGTAATCTCCATTCCAAGCAGATCTACACGGTGCCAAAATCGTATAACTGGCTAGCCAGAGAAGCTCCAGTCGGCCAGAGAAGGTCCAGTCAGGCACCGTAGTTCTCTGGCTGACAGGAGCTTCTCTGGCTAGCTTATACGATGTTGGCACCGTGTAGATCTCGGCTCGGAGATTCAGAGTGCGCGTGCACTTCGGCATGGAAACATTGACACGATTACTGTACACTGTATGTCGCGCGCTCATGCTCAAACTGATGCTGTTACTCACCTAAGTTGCTCAAAAACTCAGTGTTCCTGGCTCTGCTGACAGCCGTCAGAAATCGTGCGTAGTTCATTCTTGTTGTTGACTGCGACAAGATAGCTTTTAAAGTTGATCGGTGTCGCTACCAACGAAAAAGGGTGGTGCGGTTATTCGCGCTGAAATACGGGCCAGATAGAACAGGTAGCATTGAAGACAAACCAGTTAGTCAAGACCCATGTGGAAATTTCCACTGGCATAAGGCCACAGCAAGTAAATTTTATGGATGACATCCTCCGCAGACTCCAAAATTAATGAGATAGGGCGAAAAAAAAACAAGGCGGACAAAAAAAAACAAGATTCCAATATTTTCAATTTTTGAGATCATAAATCTTGTTAAACACGAATTAAGGTGACGAAATATGATATCATGACCAACAGGTCTTTTATTCCTGTATTCAACCAATGAGGTTTCATATATAATATAAAACTTCCTTGATTCAACAGTAAACATGTCCTTGTAGATGTGTATACATCATCTCAATAGACTAACTACAACAAATGCAGAAAAGAGCTTGTTGTACCATCATCTGAAGCAATTACACTGGGTATTCATATGCGATGAAACACCTTGTGTATACAGCTCAATCAACTAGAACCCCTCCCATTATTTATATAATGTCCTTGCTAGAAAAAATGCAGAAAACAGCTTGTTATTATACCATCATGGGCAGGAACTACACTGGGTATTCATATTCAACGAAACATCTTAGACTGTCAACATTAAACTGTTCTTGAAGATGTGTACACAGCTCAATTAACTAGAACAAATGCAGTAAACAGCTTGTCATACCATCATGGGCAGGAACTACACTGGGTATTCATATGCAATGAAACACCTTAGACTGTCAACGTTTACTACATATTTGCCAATTTTGGCATGTTGACCACCGTCGGAGGGCAATGAAATTTCTTGTTTTTTATTTCGAAATCAGGCGAAAATTAATGAGCGCGCTGATGTCATCCATAAAAATTACTTGCTGTGGCCTAATGATTATACAATGAAAGGATTCACTGACCAATCAGTGGCTTGTCAGCGTAGGGAGTGGACCGACTGTCAGACACCTTACCTTTGATAGCTCACATCTAATCTCCAAGCAGATGTAGAAAGGCAAACTCGTAACGTGCCGCTGCTCATGTCCTTCATTTTCATAAATAAGAATCGTGTGCATTGCCTGTCCAGAACACGAGATATCAAAACTGGAAGTCCCGATACCTGAAAAAGTCGCTAAAATGTAATCATTTGTATGTGTCATCAAAGCTAAGGAAGGTCTTAGGCGTGAATGACCGTGGGGTGGGGGTGGGGGGTTGTCACGCTCGTCCCTAGCCTGATTAGTCTATTCTATAGCGCCCCGCGACTTCTTTTTGTACTGGGCCGTTTGTGCAGCCAGTCCGGACCGTAGCCATTTGGCCCCAAGCCTGGAAACGGCACCTCAAAGCGAAATTGAAACACGCCTAGGAAACACCAACTCACCCGCCATCTTTCATCTCTGTTCAGAGACCTTTCAGTTACCCTTCGGATGACAGTAACTATTTTTGGCGTACCTTCGGGCGACACTTTTTTTGCAATTGGCTGCTTCGGATAATGTACTAACAGAACAATGAATGACCTTGGACAAAGAGCTAGCTGGTCGAGCGACATTTTAATTTTCTTAAGTAGGATGGGTGAAAGTGCGATGAAGGTTCGGTTAACACAGACAAAGAGATGGGTTTTATCATACTACGTACAGCTGAAAGGTTAACCCTGTTCATTGGCGGGTAAAAGTAATGCTCCGGTCCCAGTTGGAACAAGAGAGGTGTTTAAAGAACACACCGGCGATGTGAGAATTGTGCAAAGTAGGTCCTCATTTGCATGATTTATATCTTACTATGTTAGCCTTCACGAAACCTTCAAGTGCCACAAATATAAAGTTTCCGTTAATTAGAAATATGGAATAATAGTATTTTCAACTTGATTATGCAAATTAAGTCTCAACTTTGATAATTTTACATCTATCCATATCCCTATCTTTCTCAGTAACATATCACATGTTTAGATAGTCCAATCATTGAACGCAGCGGGTTTGTAAAGTTTCTCATCATGCCACAATACCCTTACATATACTGCAGCAGAACTAAAGAGCCTGAACAGCCATTACCCAGTTTGCAAGGTAGCTCTGTGCCGTATCAAACAATGCAGAATTGCCAGCTATGTAGGACGGTATAGAGGATGCAGGGGGGGTTCACACCGCCGTTTCAGAATAGGTGTTGTGGTGGGTAGACGCCCATATCAGAAGAAGACTTACACCTAGGCGTACCCCACTCCCTTCTGTTCCCCCATGTGAACCTGGCTCTAGTAGTGACCAAAAAGCCTGTACCAAAGGCAAAGCAGTGCACATGCTTCCCTCAGTGTAACGTTACATGTGTAATGCAAGATCACTAGTGCGCGATCGCCACACGTTGGCGATCTTGCTGCGACAGACCGATTTGACAACGCGCTCAACGAATTTCATCGATAAAAAACGAATATTTTTACGCTTTGTGTTTTTGTTGTCTTTTTTGTAATGCTTGTATGTTTTGCATGATATTCCCACAGCCAAGTCAAGGGTAACACAAATCCAATTAAGGACGCAGCGAGGTCGCTAACATGTTGCGGGTCCAGTCACATGGCGTGATCAGTAGCGGACGCAGCCATCATGAGCCCGGCGCTGACTTTTTGATATAAGGCCCAAATGCAAAAATGAATTGAATACTAGAAAGGCAACATTTTCAGGAAAATGCAGGATATTCCCCTTCCATTACCTACACCTGAAATATGACATCCTTAGCATTGACTGTAATGGTATTATGAAGTTTCTGCATATATTATGCGAACGAGGTCTGCAATAGCATAATTTATGGTCAGTTGTATTCACCTTTCGTAAAGGTACCTACATGTCAAATATGACATCCGTAGCTTTTATGGCAAGGGATATGCATAAATTATGCATAAGGCCCTAATTATCATAATTTATGGCCATGCATGTTTTCTGACCTTTCCTAAATGTACCTACATCTCAAATATGACATCCGTAGCCTTGACAGGAAAGACAAGTACATGCCTAAATTATGCAAATAAGGTCAGCATTAGCATGATTTATAGCCAGGTGTGTTCACTTTTTCTAAAGGTACCTACATCTCAAATATGACATCCATTGCTTTAATGGTGAGGAAAGTACAAGTTTATGCATACATTATGCAAATGGAGCCCTTATTAGCATAATTTATGGCCAGGTGTTTTCGCCTGTCCTAAAGGTACCTACATCTGAAATATGACATCCGTAGCTTTCATGGTATGGGGAATACAAGTTTATGCGTAAATTATGCAAATATGGTCCTCATTAGCATAATTTATGGCCAGATGTATTCACCTTTCCTAAAGGTACCTACAACTCAAATATGACATCCGTAGCTTTTACGGTAAGGAAAATACAAGTTTCTGCATAAATTATGCAAATGAGGTCCTCATTAGCATAATTCATGGCCAGGTGCGTTGACCTCTCTTAAAGGCACCGACATCTCAAATCTGACATCTGTAGCTTTCATGGTAAGGGAAATACAAGTTTATGCCTAAATTATGCAAATGAGGTCTGCATTAGCTTAATTTATGGCCAGGTGTGTTCGCCTTTCCTAAAGATACCCACAACTCAAATGTGACATCCGTAGCTTTTACGGTAAGGAAAAAACAAGTTTATGCATAAATTATGCAAATGAGGTCCTCATTAGCATAATTTATGGCCAGATATATTCACCTTTCCTAAAGGTACCTACATCTCAAATATGACATCTGCAGCTTTTACGGCAGGGGAAATACAAGTTTATGCATAAATTATGCAAATGAGGTCCTCATTAGCATAATTTATGGCCAGGTGTGTTAACCTTTCCTAAAGGTACCTACATCTCAAATATGACATCTGCAGCTTTTACGGTAAGGGAAATACACATTTATGCATAAATTATGCGAATGAGGTCCTCATTAGCATAAGTTATGTCCAGGTGCATTCATATTTCCTAAAAGATGACATCCGCGGCTCTTACGGTAAGGGAAATACAAGTTTATGCATAGATTATGCAAATTAGGTCCTCATTAGCATAATTTATTGTCAGGTGTATTCACCTTTCCTATAGGTACCTGCATCTCAAATATAGCATCCGTACCATGTTACATATAGTACATATAACTTTCTGCAACATCATTAGTAGAGCTACCACCGCACATCTACTTGGTTTTTGGCAGAAGAAGAAGAAGAAGAAGAACAGGCAAGCAAAAACAGTATATCCCCCTTCCCACTGGAAGGGGAATATAATTATCTGAAAACCCTCTCGGTGACATGGAATTGACTCTCTCAGTCTCTGTACGGTCGTAATCTCAGACATCATCCATTCTCTCTCTTAGTTACAGTCTCTATACGTTTGTACACTATATTAGAAATTTGCTTGAAAATCATTTCATGGAAGAGTTCTACTTTTGATTTTTGGACTTCTCTGTAATGGAATGAACTGCTACCTGGTCTGTGGAGGAGACCAGAGTCATGATATCACTAGCGGTTTCGAGCTGAACTGCATTTATTTTAGGTTGTTGTGGATCTAATTTTGGACAGGATTCAGGCAGACAGATTTCACAAACCCTGTTACTAATGCAAATGACCTAAGCAGGATTAACCCCGAGCCTGAGTGAATACAGATTCACGAACCGTGGTATTAACAGGATCTTATTGTTGAAGGCACTTGAGGATTGGAATGTAACTTGGCATGTAATTGCTTTTGCACGTGTCATGGTACATTGTGCACACAACGAGAGTGGTAACAATATGTGAACTGATTTCTGTTCTTTTGGATATGAATAATTATATAATGGGAATGATATACTGAAATCCATTCATAAATAGTCATCTAAATCAACCTCAAAATGGTAAGTCTAAAAGTTGGAAGGACTCAAAGTAAGAGAAACCTTCACTTTATTCCATAAATTGTGTTGTGCTGTAACACTGATTCTTAAAAAAAGATAAAAATGGGAAAACACAAGTGCTGTTAATTCATCAAACTTCAAACCAATATTGTATGTTACAATAATATCTGCCAGGACAATACCTATATAATTGTCTATCATTTGCATCAGGCACTCCACTAACATCATAGCAAAGTCATAAAGAAGCAAAAAGAAAACATTACAAATACAGAGAATGACAGGCATTCCCTACTTTCAACTTCTCTTTGCTGCCTAATGCGGTTAACCAAAATAAACTTGAGTACTGTAAATTCATTGATTGTCCCTGGGACTTGATTTCACAGAAGAAGGTTTTAAGTTTGTGATGCATTAAGTAATGCATTAAAGACGCATACTATTTGCAGTGTCATGAATTTGTGGCACCGCAAAAACTGCAAAATAAACCAATGCAAACATTTCAAGATTTACAGTAAAACAACCCACAGCAGGAATAAGGTTACACAGAAGTCCTGAACATACATGGAGGCAGAATGTGATTTCCCTTTGTACAGACTCTGACAGCTGTTTGGCAATTAACAAGTTTTGCTCCCCTCATTCACGTAATATGCAAATGTACATGAAAAATCACACCACAAGGTTTCACATAAATTACTTCAAATGAAGTTCATGTTTACAGAGATATGAAGAGTTAATCATCATCAGAATCGTCATCAGAATCGTCACCCCCACCCCTGATGGCCTTCTTCCCTCTCGCTCCCTTGGGTTTCTGCCCCAGGGTGGGGGGGTTGGTGGGGTCGGCGTCACAGTCAATGACCCCAGATAACCCTAACCGCCACTCCATCATTTCTGTGGGGAAGTCGTCCACCCCTCCGAGGTCATCGAACCCTACGACAAAGTCCTTTGTCTTCCCGTCGATCAGCAAGCAGATGGTGGGCAGGACACGCACCTTCAGCCTCTCACACAGCCACTTGCACTTCTCGGCATCGATCTTGCAGAACTTGGTGCCCACGTGCTTGGGTGCCAGAATGGCCAGGTGCTTGTCCACGATCTTGCAGCGGAATGTGCTCTCACGGTAGAAGTGGCACACCACACGGGGGCTCTTCTGGCAGATGGGAAAAAACTCTTTCTCTTCTGGGATCTCTGTGTACTGGCCATGTCCCATCTGAAGGAGTTCCTGTGAGTAAGAAAGTAACTTGGTCACCAGGTAGTCTCTACCATCCTCCATGAAAAAAAATGAGGTGAGCTTTCCTAGCAGAGTTCATAGCAGGGTTGAACGTGAAAACCATTCTCCACTACATCAGTACCAGTTACCACTAAGTACAGTGGTGGCATCCTTGCTAGATACATGGTATGGTATCAGGTGTGAGTGATTGTTCTGTGTAATATAACCGGCTGTTGCTGCACTGCATGCCTGTGAAGCTGCTGTGTTACACCAAAGGGCAGTTATACCGGATATACAGATACAGACTGTCACCCCTAGTGCCATAATAATTTGGCATGGGCAGAAACAGCACATCCTATGGAATAGGTGAACTGTAATGCTTCCACTCACTGTTTTAAATAGTTCCACCCAACTACTGTAAATACAGAAATGTTCGCTGGGATTTAATTATGCGGTAGGAAGAAGATGGAGTGTTTGCGGTGGTTTTGAGTTCGCATTTGAAATGATAGTAGCGCTACACAATGGAACGGCTTTTCGTGGTGGTTTTATGTTTGCGGTAAAAAGTTCACTGCAAAAAACGTGAACATTTCTGCATTTACAGTAATTGATGACATGGAAAACAATAAGATGTCGACCTTAAGCAAGTTGAATTCTACCTGAGGAGTCCCAGTGAGTCTCACCTGTTTTTTAGAGGCCTGTTTTTTCAGGGCTGCCAGGCGTTTCTGGTGGATCCTGTCCAAGTCATCCTCGTCCATGTTGTCCAGACGGCTCATCTCAGCATCAATCTGCTCCTCCACCGCCTGCGCCGCCTGCAGGACCTGCTGCTCCACTATCTTATTAACATCCATGTTGGCTTCAGACTTCTAGCTGCAGAGGAAACATCAATATCACCATTATCATAAATTCATAGTCTATAAGGTAAGGGATATCAGACTGAACATGGACTGCACTACAAGCTGCAGAGGAAACATCAATATCAGCATTATCATCATCTGTAAGGCGAGGGATATCAGACTGAACATGGACTGCAGTGTTTAACACAGAAGATAGGATACATCATCATCATCGGTCGGTCGCGCAGCGGCCGATCACACGTCCTCTCCACGTCCGCCGGTCAGTGGCCAGTGTGAAATTATCACAAGAATGGGCAAAAAAATTATTGGGCCTTTTTAAAACCTAATCAGTTTTTATTTCACATATAAACCCGTGGGATGGATTGATATCATTATTGATGAATAAATTATGGGGTGGATTGGTGACGCTCATGACCAACCTCCTTGTCATGACGAAAACTATGGAATAAAAACTGACATCATAATATTATAAAAATCGGCCACGTCTTCGCATAGACAATGCAGTATGCTGACTACGCCATGGTTCCAGGTAACGTTAAAATGTAGGCTTCCACAAGGAGGTTAAATCGAATTTGATTAAATTACGTGATGAAAATTTACGTGATGAAAATTAGCATGGCATGACTCACCAAGGCCCCCCTCCCCTATCAGTGGCCGTTTACTAAACATTGCGTTACTAGGCACGAGATACAAACTATAGCCACCAACAAAATGTAAAAGAATATGGTCATCGGATTAAATGTACAACTCTTTCACATACCTTCCGTAACACACCACTTCAACTGTCCTAAACGTAGAGTTTGTAAAGGATAATAGTTACGGTTCCTCCTCACTTTGCTCGGTCGACCTATTTTTCGGCTGCGCACTAGAATGTTAGACTGATCCACTTGAAATGATGGGAGTGACTTTCCAAATTTTCTTGTTCAGAGACTTATTGGGTCTAAGAACAGATCTGTGACGTTCATGTAAAGAAAAAATAATCTTTTTGTTAAATTCAACTTATTTTATACGCTATCAAATGACACATGCAAAAGTAAAGCTAACACTTTTCAAGCATGGGATTACCTTATACTGTAATGGTTCAGTCGATCTGAAAGAGGTCGTGCCATTGGTCCAATTAGTCAGTATTTGTCCAATCAACGCTGGCCAGTCATTTGCCAAGATGCTGAAACACCGGGTTGCAGTTTACTTCAACTTCAACTTAGTAAACCCCCAGATAACCCCGCGAGGGGCAAAGTAGGGGGGGGAGGAGGTCCCAGGCTAAGGCGGGCAGGCCTCCAGCCTGGCGCGGAAAGACTCAACGGTGGGAGCCGTAACAACCGCGCCAGGCAGGGCGTTCCACTCGGGTATGGTGCGAGGGAAAAAAGAATATTTAAATGAGTCTGTTCGGGCGTAAAGTGGTTGAAATTTGAGCGTGTGGCTTCCCCGGGTGCGCCCCTGAGCTGGTTTCAGTAGACTATCTGTATCAATATTGATGTGGTTATTAACTAGCTTATAGAAAAAGGTGAGACGGGCGTTCCTCCTCCTTTCAGAGAGAAGGGTCCACTGCAGGTCATTGAGCATTTAAACAAATATCGAAAGAGGTCACTGCTGCAAAAGCTTTGTTGAAGCCCAGGGGAACACACACTGATTCGGGGGAAACATAAATAATCAGAAAGCAGCCAAATAGCTACACACATTGAATGAACTCAACTCTGCAGAAAAATGGCTTCATAACGTTATGTTTGAGTAGTTTTGTTTGAGTAGTTTTGTTTTACCCAACAACTTACTCATAATATTCCTAGGTTTGCATATCTTCTATGGGCAGTTCCATGCAACAGGGGTCCAGTAGACCAAGAAAATTTTGGAGTGTGTCAAGAGGGACATCAAAGTGTGCGACCTCATCAGAGCAACCCTGCTGGACAGAGCTGTCTGCAAGACTGGCAGCAGTGTAATCAAATACGGGATACAACTACTGACATTACTTCTAAACATGACAGTGTGTACATTGTTGTTTCCTATGATCACCAAATAAACCACTGAGTGCTGCATTTGTCAAGTAATAGGTCAAGTTGAAGGTAACAGACCCACTTCTAGAACACCTGATCGCTGTATTGTATTTACTAGTATGTTGAGAGTTCATATGTGGTGAATATGGAGTATCAATCACTGGTGGTTATGGGAAAATGGAGCCTTCTCATTGGTCAACGTCATTTGGCTATATGATAATCAGGAACAAGGGACAGCATTTGCCATTTTCATATCATTTAATATGTTCACAAATTGATAGTGGCCATGTAAAACCACATGACAAAACAGTAAGTATCTATGCCTTACTTAGATTCATATCAATATCAGCACTATAGTGTTTATGTGCTAATAATCCATGCATTTTTCTTCTAAGCTAAACAAGACTCTTCATCCTTACATGGTTGACATAATTGTGTCCCATTTTATGACAATGTAATCTTTCGTTCAAGTAAATAAACTGTTCCATCCGTCAATAAGGTATAAACATCTTGAAGATCATAGGAATATATTTCTTCACTATTTCCAGTTTTAATTTTTGTACCAAATCAAAATCTTACCTAAAAAAACCCCATAAAATTCTTTTTTTTTCATCTCAGAACCTCCGTACCTTTTTCAGTATTACAACTGAAAAGAGCCTCATCTAGAGTGAGATTGACTTCAGAGGCAGCCTTATCTTCCTGTTAATTTACTGTTATCACATACAGTAGGTTTTGAGGATTTTTGGCTGCTCATGTGACAGCAAGAAATAAGCTGATTCAACAATGTTATTTCTACTACAATAGCAGATACAGGACATAACATAAATCATGTATTACAACGTTTCATCTGTCAAGTCTACTTGAAATCTGTGTCAAAGTTGTAACTGTCGTCCTCTCCCAGACCAAAGTCCATGGCTGCAGACAATGTGTCAGACAGCTGGGTGGACAGCTTGTCGGCCCTTTTCTGCTGCTTCTTCCTTCTTTTCTGTGCCACTTTGGCAGCCTTTCCCAGCTGGAGATTTCCCTCAAGCACTGAGGGGATCTCGAGGCCTGTACCAGGCTTCTCTTTTGGGACAGAGTCAGGCTCAGACTTCTTTTCCTTAGACTTAACACTGACCGAAATGGTGCTCAGTTCAGCAAGGTTACTTTCTGGGACATGCTTGATGGACTCATCTTCCTCTTCATCCATTTCATCTATTTCCTCGCCATCTTCTGAACTCATTTCTTCATCTTCTTCTACTTCCTCCTCTTCATCTCCCTCCTCCTCCTGCATGGTTCCTTCCATCGGACCCATGGACTCCATGGCCATCATGTGACTGGTGGTTTCCATGGTGAGGTTTCCGAGAACTTTGTCAATGTCCTTCTCTATTGTGCTGATGTCAAAAGCCTTTCCCATCTCGGATACAATCTCGGCTCCAAGATGGACAGGCATGTTGTGGGACTCTGGAGGATGGGTGAAGTAGGTGATTTTCCCAATTGTCCAGTCCTGTAGCACGAGCTTGGCTGCTTTGTCGACATCTGGCACTCCCCCTTTCTTCAACTTCCCCTGTCGTTTGGCAAGGAGTGCCAGAAACTCGTGGACGTTGGCGTAGTCTGGAACACCGTAGTGGAGCATGATCTGCTGCTTGTTGCACCTGCGCAGGATGGCGTCAACCGGAGTGACCACGTCGGCAATGTTTTCCACCTTCAGACAGTTACGGAGGATGAGAGCAGCATCTGACAGCCCCGACGTCATGACGATACCGGGACTGTCAATCAACTTGATGTGCTTGTCGATCTGAACCTCTTGCAGAGTCTTGGTGACCCCAGGAGTCCCACCGACGGCACAGGCACGGGAACGCTTCAGACTGTTGATGATGGAGCTCTTTCCAACGTTGGGGAGCCCGATGATCCCGACAGAAATGGTGGTCTTGATGTTCATGTTGCGGCAGTAGTTGTTGAGGAGTTGCATGAGACTGTCTGCTCCCAGGCAGCGGCTGGACGTCAGCAGGTCCTTGTTGGCCAGGTTGACTGGGACTTTGCTCTGAGAAAGATTATGGGTCTGGCTCTGGGTAGATGCTTTGAAGGCTATGGTTGGAAACTCATTCCGAAGATACTTGAGCCACTTTTCCACGATCTCGCGGGGTACCAAGTCTATCTTGTTCAGGATGATCACAATCCGCTTGTTGGGACCAGCGGCGAGGATGGACTGTTCCACCTGAGGGCAGCGACAACCCAGAGGATCTCTGGCATCTAATACCTCCAGCACAACATCAGCTGCCTCAACCACCTTCCTGAACTCTCTGTAAAAGGCTTTCCGTGAACTCTCCGTACTCTTCACGCCTTTGTTGGAAGCATCTGTCTCCATTTGTAGCATGGTGGCCTGCTTCTGATCAAATGCCTTTTGCCTTTTGAGAGCATCCTTCTGTAGGCTGGCCACGTCTCGTTTAGCCTTCTCCGCCTTACGTTTCTTTTCCAACATCTTCTGTCTTTTGACTTTGCGCTGTTCTCTCTCCTCTTCAGCCTTCTGCTTTCTCTTCTGGGCTTCCCGCAATATCTGTTCCTTGAAAGGAGCTTCTGAGGGCACTCCTGGATCTTTCCTGGCTCTTGATACCTTGGTAGCAGTGCCCTTCTTCTTTGCCGCTTTGCGAACTTTCCTGTTGTGCTCCTTTATCTTTTTCTTGATCTTGTATTTCTTGTGGCAGGTGAGACGCTTGCTCTGCTTGTTCTTGAAGGGTCTGTTTGTCATGTTGACTTCTTTACTCACAGAGTGGAGAGAAACTGTTCTGAAGCTGAAGTATGTCCTGAAATCAATAAATACTCATGAGGCCTTAAAACGTACTATAACCTTTGTACATACGCACATGTACTGCAAGGTAGTTTGTTGGTCTATCTAGGCACCCGTGATCACAATTTTGCATATCTTTCATGTTAGGGTAGCTTTCCTTAATATAATAGCACACAAAAAAATCACCTTGTGATGCTGAATACATTTGCACTTCTTCTCTTAGTACCTCACTCTCAGTCCGCCCCCCTCCCCCCAAAAACACGTGCAGACAGTTGGCTACACTTCTGAACAACTGGTTTCTAAGTTATAGGACGTTAACGTCTATTAGCGTTACCTGCACAAGATAAAAACACTCACAATGCTAATATATGCTTCGTTGCAGAACTTAAGACAAAACTAACCTTGATTACAGAAGCGCACGCTGGTGATAGCACTGAAAGTTGGAGCGAGTCCGTCACGCGTCGTCTACTTGGCAGTAGGCAGCCATGTTGGGCAAGTCTAGTTCTTGCAATGGGAGGGCTAATCCTGTTTGCCTAAGAATATAAATAGGCACGTCAATCAGTAAAATTACTACTAATCAGACAGGTATTACAGCATTGATATATTAGATACTTATGATACTGATAGAATGATAAAAAACTTTATAAGGACCTAACTATAGAAAACTTACAACTCCCACCATATGGAGAATGGAATAAGCCAGAGATTGCGCAACTCGTGACTTCCGCTTCCGCTGGCTGCAGAAACTATATAAACTTTCGGTCACGTTTGTGCAAGGATGTTTTATCGAGATAAAACCTCCTTGCTTTGTGCAAGGCTCAATTTCTGAAGTAATTTTGACAGATGGAACAAGTCATCGTGAGAAGATGAGGGCAACAACAGCTACAGTGGCCATATGCCTTCTGTTTGTACAGTGTTTTGCAGTTTCAAAGGACGGTGAGTGAATATAATTTTTGACGCCTCAGAAATTCTATTTTTACAAGCCATGATAGACCACTACTGTGGGGGCGTATTTACATAGTGGCTTATGTTATTAGTATAAGTAAATTAGCATGTAAATAAGCCTCGGTATCAAAGAGTCTAGTAGGGCTACGTTAACAAGTTACAAGTTAACGTTAACCAGTTTCATTAAAGTTTGAATGTGGCATTATAAATCATGTTGAAACTGTTTGACAAGCTGATGCTAAAAATCACCAAATTCCAGACTTGATACATTTGCATTTAAGCGGCATTCTCTCACTATTCCCACTGCGCACTGATTGGATCAGACTAATGAGTACACCTGTACATACCATATAAGTACATGAGGGACAGACTACCCATTGTCACTTCAGCGGATTCTTCCCCCACAACCGGAGGTGCTAGACTTGCGCTCCTTTGTCTAAGCGGGGCGCGTGGCGTGGACAGTGGCTGAGTTTTGGCTATGTTTCTTTCTTCTTCTTTTTTTTTTTTCTAGGTGGTTCCCTGTAAGGGGGGAAACGTTAAGGCTCTGGACGTTGATTCCTGTTCATTTGGGACAGGGTTTAACGCTTTTGGAGTGCATTATGTCCTAACGTCGTTGTAGTTTTTGTTCTGGTGCAGACGTGATATTTTTGCATGTCTTTACGTTGACGTTACTTCTGAGTTCTGTTTTGCTTTATGCTACCGGTTTGGGGGAGGGCTTCCTTTCCTGGCTTGTTTCTGCCAACCTGGTGCCTTGCCACGGTTCTGGTGAGTAACCGCGGTAACTGGCGTTATCCAAACGCACGTTTCTGTCTCAGTATTTTTCAGGTACGCAGTCCACAGCAGGGAGGCATGCAGCGAGCAGTTTCGCGCACGACAAGGGCAGGCCAGGTGTCGGGCTTGTTGGGTGACATCGTTATCATGCCGACAATTAACAGCCTCGACGGAGCACGTGCAGTCTCAGCGAAATCATCCGACACTGCGTACGAAGCTGACGGTCAGGCGGGATACTTCCACGTGGCGTGGCCCGACGTTCTTTCTCGTGAGCCAAGTGACTCGTTTATGGAGCAGGTTTGAACGTATTGGTGGCCTGGTGTCACGTACTTTGTGGGGCTTTTTGTATTAATGGGCACGGGCGCCTTGTTCGTTAAGGCCGTTATAACCCTTGGTTCTATTTCCGTAACGTGCCGTTGACTTAGAGTTGTAGAGGTGTGTTCCTTTCTCGGCTCAGGACCGGAGGACAGCTTCCCACAGGACTGTGATACAATGCTTCCAGCCTGGCCGGGTCGTCCTACTCCGGTGCGGCTGATTTGTGCTGTCGTGGGTTGAGTGCCTCATGATATTGCTTTCTGTATTAGCATGTCACAGGTTCCGAACGTGCAGCAGGGAGCCGGTCAACCCAAACCGAGGGCACAGGTGCCGGCCGCGCCGGCAGCGACTGGTTCAGGCGGGGAAGCATGGGAAGGTGACTGCAGAGGTTTCATCCGGCACAACGCAAGCGCTAAACTTGGACCCGCCGCACAGAAGCGTGGTGCTGACCAGGCAGGAGTAGGTGACGTGCCTCAAGAGTTATCTCCTGAAGGGGAGAAGGTTGAAGGTTGAGGTATAATTTACTTTATTCGCGTCGGACTTTGGGCGACGTTCTGTTGATAGTGGTTTTCACACAGTCCTCAGTCTCGTGTGTTGATCCTTCTTCCGGCGTGGGGATTGCCTTACATTACTACGGTGCGGATGGTTTAGGATTGTGAAAGAAGTTTGAGTGATTTGTGCTAATAGAATTATCATGTTAGCCCATCGCAGGTACCCAGGTCACACCTGGCACGGAGGCGGCAACCAAAGACTGGGCGCACAGGAGACGACCCGTATGCTGACTGAAAACGCTGTTTGCTGACACCGGAGCAGGGAGTCAGGACCACACGGCACAGGGTTTACCCCAAGGCTCCATGGCCACGGCTCCCCGGGCAGACACTGCCGGAGCTATAAACGGGAGGTAAATGTGGGAGTTAGGTTTTCACTTGCTTCGGGGCGGTGTCTTAATATACGTTATCGACGTGTTGTCCTTTCTGAACCTCGAGCTGCGGAGGTACTTAGTGTTTAACGGGGGGCGCTTCCTACAGTTTGTTTTGTGAGTAAGCCGTTAGGGAAAGGTTAGTCGGTGCTTCAACTGCAGTGTTTTCTTTCTGTCGTGTTGTGCGCATCGTTTCGTGCAATGCAAGAGCGCCAGATTTAATATTACACGTTTTGCTGAGAACTACGACGGGCGAATGTTGGTGCACTCCGGGAATCACCTGAGTAGTTTTAACGTGATTTGCTGTACCATGATCATGACGTGCGCCGGGCGTACGATGTTGCACTCCGGGAGTGCCTGAGTAATTTTAACATGATTTGCTGTATCATGGTCATAAATGTGCGCCGGGCGTACGATGTTGCACTCCGGGAGTGCATGAGAAATTTTAACTTGCTGTACCATGGTTATGATGTGCGCCGGGCGTACGATGTTGCACTCCGGGAGTGCCTGAGTAATTTTTAACTTGCTCTGTTGTACCATGATCATGATGTGCGCCGGGCGTACGATCTTGCACTCCGGGAGTGCCTGAGTAATTTTAACTTGCTTTGTTGTACCATGATCCTGACGTGCGCCCCGGCGGGCGTACGACGTTGCACTCCGGGAGTGCCTGAGTAATTTTAACTTGCTTTGCTCTATCGTAATCATGATGTGCGCTGAACGTACGACGTTGCACTCCGGGAGTGCCTGAGTAATTTTAACTTGCTCTGTTGTACCATGATTTTGATGTGCGCCGGGCGTACGATGTGGCACTCCGGGAGTGCCTGAAGTTTAACGTGATTTGTAGTACCATAATCATGATGTGCGCCGGGCGTACGATCTTGCACTCCGGGAGTGCCTGAGTAATTTTAACTTGCTCTGTTGTACCATGATCATGATGTGCGCCGGGCGTACGATGTTGCACTCCGGGAGTGCCTGAGTAATCTTAACTTGCTTTGTAGTACCATGATCATGATGTGCGCCGGGCGTACGATCTTGCACTCCGGGAGTGCCTGAGTAATCTTAACTTGCTCTGTTGTACCATGATCATGATGTGCGCCGGGCGTACGATCTTGCACTCCGGGAGTGCCTGAGTAATCTTAACTTGCTTTGTTGTACCATGATCATGATGTGCGCCGGGCGTACGATCTTGCACTCCGGGAGTGCCTGAGTAATTTTAACTTGCTCTGTTGTACCATGATCATGATGTGCGCCGGGCGTGCGATGTTGCACTCCGGGAGTGCCTGAGTAATCATCATGGCTTTACTTGCTCTGTCGCAATATGATCAGGATGTGCGCCGGGCGTACGATGTTGCACTCCGGGAGTGCCTGAGAAATTTTAACGTGAGTGGCTGTATCATGGTCATGATGTGCGCCGGGCGTACGATGTTGCACTCCGGGAGTGCCTGAAGTTTAACTGGATTTGTTGTATCATGATCATGATGTGCGCCGGGCGTACGATGTTGCACTCCGGGAGTGCCTGAAGTTTAACTTGATTTGTGGTATCATGGTCATGATGTGCGCCGGGCGTACAATGTTGCACTCCGGGAGTGCCTGACGTTTAACTGGATTTGTTGTATCATGGTCATGATGTGCGCCGGGCGTACGATGTTACACTCCGGGAGTGCCTGAGTAAGTTTAACTTGATTTGTTGTACCATGATCATGATGTGCGATGGGCGTACGATGTTGCACTCCGGGAGTGCCTGAAGTTTAACTGGATTTGTTGTATCATGGTCATGATGTGCGCCGGGCGTACAATGTTGCACTCCGGGAGCGCCTGAAGTTTAACTTGATTTGTTGTACCATGATCATGATGTGCGCCGGGCGTACGATGTTGCACTCCGGGAGTGCCTGAGTAAGTTTAACTTGATTTGTTGTATCATGATCATGATGTGCGCCGGGCGTACAATGTTGCACTCCGGGAGCGCCTGAAGTTTAACTTGATTTGTTGTACCATGATCATGATGTGCGCCGGGCGTACGATGTTGCACTCCGGGAGTGCCTGAAGTTTAACTGGATTTGTTGTATCATGGTCATGATGTGCGCCGGGCGTACAATGTTGCACTCCGGGAGTGCCTGAAGTTTAACTGGATTTGTTGTATCATGGTCATGATGTGCGCCGGGCGTACAATGTTGCACTCCGGGAGTGGCTGAAGTTTAACTTGATTTGTTGTACCATGATCATGATGTGCGCCGGGCGTACAATGTTGCACTCCGGGAGTGGCTGAAGTTTAACTGGATTTGTTGTATCATGATCATGATGTGCGCCGGGCGTACAATGTTGCACTCCGGGAGTGCCTGAAGTTTAACTTGATTTGTTGTATCATGGTCATGATGTGCGCCGGGCGTACAATGTTGCACTCCGGGAGTGCCTGAAGTTTAACTTGATTTGTTGTATCATGGTCATGATGTGCGCCGGGCGTACAATGTTGCACTCCGGGAGTGGCTGAAGTTTAACTTGATTTGTTGTACCATGATCATGATGTGCGCCGGGCGTACGATGTTGCACTCCGGGAGTGCCTGAAGTTTAACTTGATTTGTTGTAACATGATCATGATGTGCGCCGGGCGTACGATGTTGCACTCCGGGAGTGCCTGAGTAAGTTTAACTTGATTTGTTGTACCATGATCATGATGTGCGCTGGGCGTACGATGTTGCACTCCGGGAGTGCCTGAAGTTTAACTGGATTTGTTGTATCATGGTCATGATGTGCGCCGGGCGTACAATGTTGCACTCCGGGAGTGCCTGAAGTTTAACTTGATTTGTTGTACCATGATCATGATGTGCGCCGGGCGTACGATGTTGGCACTCCGGGAGTGCCTGAAGTTTAACTTGATTTGTTGTAACATGATCATGATGTGCGCCGGGCGTACGATGTTGCACTCCGGGAGTGCCTGAGTAAGTTTAACTTGATTTGTTGTACCATGATCATGATGTGCGCTGGGCGTACGATGTTGCACTCCGGGAGTGCCTGAAGTTTAACTTGATTTGTTGTAACATGATCATGATGTGCGCCGGGCGTACGATGTTGCACTCCGGGAGTGCCTGAATAAGTTTAACTTGATTTGTTGTACCATGATCATGATGTGCGCTGGGCGTACGATGTTGCACTCCGGGAGTGCCTGAAGTTTAACTGGATTTGTTGTATCATGGTCATGATGTGCGCCGGGCGTACAATGTTGCACTCCGGGAGTGCCTGAAGTTTAACTTGATTTGTTGTACCATGATCATGATGTGCGCCGGGCGTACGATGTTGCACTCCGGGAGTGCCTGAAGTTTAACTTGATTTGTTGTAACATGATCATGATGTGCGCCGGGCGTACGATGTTGCACTCCGGGAGTGCCTGAGTAAGTTTAACTTGATTTGTTGTACCATGATCATGATGTGCGCTGGGCGTACGATGTTGCACTCCGGGAGTGCCTGAAGTTTAACTTGATTTGTTGTAACATGATCATGATGTGCGCCGGGCGTACGATGTTGCACTCCGGGAGTGCCTGAATAAGTTTAACTTGATTTGTTGTACCATGATCATGATGTGCGCTGGGCGTACGATGTTGCACTCCGGGAGCGCCTGAAGTTTAACGTGATGTGTTGTACCATGATCCTGACGTGCGCCGGGCGAACGATGTTGCACTCCGGGAGTGCCTGAGAAATTTTAACGTGAGTGGCTATATCATGGTCATGATGTGCGCCGGGCGTACGATGTTGCACTCCGGGAGTGCCGGAAGTTTAACTTGCTTTGTTGTATCATGGTCCTGACGTGCGCCGGGCGTACGATGTTGCACTCCGGGAGTGCCTGAGAAGTTTAACGTGATTTGCTGTATCATGATCATGATGTGCGCCGGGCGTACGATGTTGCACTCCGGGAGTGCCTGAGAAATTTTAACTTGCTCTGTTGTAACATGATCATGATGTGCGCCGGGCGCACGATGTTGCACTCCGGGGTGCCTGAGTAAATTTTAACTTGCTTTGTTGTACCATGATCATGATGTGCGCCGGGCGTACGACGTTGCACTCCGGGAGTGCCTGAGAAATTTTAACTTGCTCTGTTGTAACATGATCATGATGTGCGCCGGGCGCACGATGTTGCACTCCGGGGTGCCTGAGTAAATTTTAACTTGCTTTGTTGTACCATGATCATGATGTGCGCCGGGCGTACGACGTTGCACTCCGGGAGTGCCTGAGAAATTTTAACTTGATTTGCTGTATCGTGATCCTAATGTGCGCCGGGCGTACGATGTTGCACTCCGGGAGTGCCTGAGTAATGTTAATTTGATGTGCTGTACCTTGATCGTGATGTGCGCCGGGCGTAAGAGGCTACACTCCGGGAGTGCCTGAGTAAGGTTAACTTGCTGTGCGGTACCGTGATCCTGATGTGCGCCGGGCGTATACGACTTTGCACTCCGGGAGTGCCTGAGAAATTTCAGCTTGAGTTGCCGTGCCATGATCCTGAGGTGCGCCGGGCGTACGATGTTGCACTCCGGGAGTGCCTGAGAAATTCTAACATGAGTTGCTGTGCCATGATCATGATGTGCGCCGGGCGTACGATGGTGCACTCCGGGAGTGCCTGAGAAATTTTTTACATGATGTCGTGATGTAGGTCGGGTGTACCTGAGAGATCTTATGCATGTTGATGTGATGTGCGCCGGGCGTAGGATTGTACACGCAGGGAGTGCCTGAGAGATCTTACACATGCCGTGATGTGATGTGCGCCGGGCGTAGGATTGTACACGCAGGGAGCGCATGAGAGTGAGATATCTTACACATGTTGATGTGATGTGCGCCGGGCGTATGGTGGCGCACTCCGAGAGTACCTGAGGATTTTTAACACATTCTGCGGCGAGTGTACGCCGGACGGATGACGGGGCACCCCGGTTTGCATATGTAGATGAGGTTTATGACTTTAACTCATTGACCACTAATTGAGAGGAACATAACATCGTGATAGTCCAGCTACCCGTAGCTTGGTGTTATATTTTAACGTTCTGAGGACGATCGGGGCCTCTCTCGCCAATTCAATGCAAGTAACGGTATATCACAGAAAATTAATGAATACTGCCCCCCCCCCCCGTTAATGTGAATATTGCCGACCCCAGGGGGACATGAACTTTAATGGTGTTGGTGGCGACATGATCACTTTTTTCCTATGAGTAAGCAGATGACCTATGTGACATTTCTAAGGTCAGAAAAAGCTCAATTCGATGTGCGAATGTCGTGATCCCGAAAACTCAGTTTATCGAGAAGAAATATGTATGTAACGCTACTCTCCATGAGGTAATTTCAGATGGAACTTCTCGCCCCATTCTGTAAAACTCTGATCTGTGGTACAAACTTGGAGTGTTCCATCTGTGAGCTACTTTGGCAACCCGATAACTACCAGCCTGTATGACGATAACCCTTGCTCGCAACAAGGACCTCTATGCTAGAGCCAAGTCCCTGGTTCGTAGTTTAAAGCTCGCGTCTGCATGTATCTCGTTCCATGTATATTGTTTCCAAAGGTACTGGGCCTAGTTGTGACCACAAGGTACTCTGGGGGCAATCCATAACTATGAGTCGCTCACAACAGTCCATGAATGTTTGTGCATGCATTAAGGTGCGATCGAATTAGCCAGCCTGCGTTCGTGTCACTGACGATGCAGACACTTATGATTCCCGCAGAAGGAGGCTATCGCATTTATGTGTCACACCCGTTACCAGCTAATAAAGACATTGTAAAACTCGGGATCCACTCTGACCTTTTTCTTCTCGCTCAGTTTCGAGGGGCACGTTTCCGCCTATAACATAAAAACCCGCATACTCGACCACTATGGTGGGGTATGTCGCTGTATGTGCAATAGCGCATGTATTGATGAGTTCGACCTCGCACTTTCGTTTGCTGGTCTAAATGCCATGTCTGTGCTAAATTCGGCTAAAATTTGGTTAACGGAAACTTCCAGACTGCTACTGACTGTTGCGGCATTCACATCGGTGGAGGCCTGGCTACGACTGTGACTAACATAAGTGGCTCTTTGCTACACTGATGAAATGTAACAGAAAGCATATTAGGAAGAGGTTTGTATCTTAAGAATTTAGGCCTAGGAAATAAAGTAATGACAAGTTGACAACCCTAAGAATGGGATAAGGATGGGAGGAGAATGGGATGAGAATGGGGCAAAGATGAGAATGGGGTAAAGATGAGAATGGGGTAAAGATGAGAGAGGGGGAAAGATGAGAGAGGGGTTAATATGAGGGAGGGGTAATTAGGAGAGAGGGGAAGATAAGTAATAATTAGGAAGATCACAGAGAGCCTTGTTGATATACTGATTATACAAGTGATGTGAATCCACGAAGCGACGGCCTTCGTGGATAACTGAGTTTATACCAACACGCATCGGGACGTGCTTGAGAGACGTACTTAGTCAGCCAACAAGGTGAGTATAATGTCGAACGCAACTCATACCTTAGTAAAGGGACAAAGGAAGTGATCGGGGCGCGACGAAGGCGCGGACCCCATAACTCATATGGATGATCCAATGGGTGCGCAGTGGGTATAGGTTACTATTCCCACTGCGCACTGATTGGATCAGACTAATGAGTACACCTGTACATACCATATAAGTACATGAGGGACAGACTACCCATTGTCACTTCAGCGGATTCATCCAACACGTACCGAGGGAGCGTGACGGAGACTGAACGAAAGGTTGGGGAATCGGAAGGGAACTTCGAAGCGGACAGCTCTGGAGGCCGCCCAGATTTTTTCCCACCCACCCACCCAAAATCTGCTGCTTAGAGGTGATGGGACTGTTCAGGCTCTGTTGCGCGACTTCGGCGCGGACCCCATAACTCATATGGATGATCCAATGGGTGCGCAGTGGGTATAGGTTACTGTTCCTTTTTCCTCAGGAGAAAGTCCCAATGTTCTTTTTCTGGTCATTGATGACCTCCGCCCAGCACTTGGTTGCTATGGATACCAGAATGTGGTCACGCCCAACATCGATCAGCTGGCAGCGAAAGGAATCAAGTTTAACAATGCATTTGTCCAGGTGAGCCTTTTCACTGACTCGGTATGATAAATCCTTGTGAAACAAATGTTGTGTTATAATGTGAAACTGCCTGATGCAACGTTATCATAAAAAATTATATCATTATCACCACTGAAATTGTTCCAAGGTGATGCTATTTGTTGAATATTCCAAACATTACAGTTACCAAAACATTGTCAATTCTTTAAAACATTACATAGAGGCCTAGCATTTCCAGGATATACATGTAACACTTATGTACTAGTAGTATCTGCATATGTCTTTGTTATTGTTATTGATTGGTTTGGATTCGCTATAAAGACCATCGGAAATCGTCAGCTTTGATTTATGTTACTTCAGATTCTTCTATGAATTGACTTAAATTTGTGGTCATTCACCAAAAAGACTTTCCCCACTCATTTCACCTGAGTGATATTCCTTTTCACGTTGCCATCCTCTGACGTCAGCAAGCGGTATGCGGTCCCAGTCGCACATCGTTCCTGACCGGTCGTAGGCCGGATACTACCCGGTTGTATGACTTCTACTCCTACTGGAGAACGGCGGCGGGAAACTTCACCACTCTTCCCCAACACTTCAAGGAAGCCGGCTACTTCACAGCTTCTGTGGGGAAAGTCTTCCACCCAGGTGAACAAAACTATGGAGAAGTACATGTATTGTAAATGCTTTTATTTTTGCGGTCACTTAATTTTGTTGAAGAAGTGGAACGGAGTTTTTTTCATTCCGAAGTGGTGTAGTAATATATAGGAAACAAATATTTGCAGTGTCATGAATTTACAGTGGAGAGGTCAGTGCAAAAACCACAAAAAGGAAACTACCTCTAACATTTCAAGATTTACAGTATATACACACACACACACACACACACACACACACACACACACACACACACACACACACACACACACACACACACACACACACACACACAGAGGCTGACCTACATGTACAATGTCAGATGATTCACTGTATTGAAAGCTTTCAAAATCTAGCCAAACTTCTGCTACCATTTACCAGGTCAAAACATACACCTTGCATGTCTGTGGCTTTGTTTTTTCTTTCCATAAAAATCGTAATGAAGAAATAACATTTTTCAGGTATAGCATCAAACTTCAGTGATGATGCTCCATACAGCTGGTCTGTTCCAGCATACCACCCGCCCACTCAGAAGTACAAGATGAAGAAGGTAAGTCTTTCTATTGTCATGGCTGTTACCATTATCATTGTCATCACTACAACTTTTTCACAGCTTTTTTGGGTGACAATCCAACTCATAACTCGGTTGAGGAATGGTTGATAGGCTCTGATGTGATATGTATACTGAGCCTGTTTCACTTCTCTTAGAAAGTAATGTAGCAATAACAGATAAACTCATTGGAATAAAAGGACATTTCTGTTTTGTCCATATCCAGGTAAACTGTTGTGTGTTTTGTGTCAGGTTTGTCCAGGTCCGGATGGACAGCTCCATATGAACCTTGTGTGTCCTGTGGAAGTGAAGTCCCAGCCACTGGGGTCCCTCCCTGATATCCAGAGTGCAGACTTCGCTGTGGAATTTCTTCAAAATGTTTCTGCCTCCTGCCAAGAAAGTCAAAAGCAACCATTCTTTTTGGCCGTGGGCTTCCACAAGCCCCATATTCCATTCAAGTACCCCAAAGAATTTCAAGGTATTTTTTCATAGAATTGGATCAAGGCTGTCTCCAGGACCCGTCACTCTGTTCAACGGAAATTTGCTTGTTGAGACAGACAAAAATTTTGCCCCATTCGTCCATGAAATCTGACCTTTATGACATGAATTAGAAGAAAATGTATTTTTGTAAAATGACAGATTTAACAACGAAAATTATCAACATGGGCTCCAAAACAATGAATGGGACAGAAAAAAATTCAAAGCTGGAGACAGCCCTGTATTGGATTGAAGAATATTCTGTATCATCTTAGGCTCGTTGATGTCTTATCTTAAACTCTTGTTTGACAGCAAATTTTTGTGATTTTGAATTTGTAGTGTTTTGGATTTGTTCCCTGAAACTTTCAGTTCAAGAGCTCTGTCTATCGTTGAGAATGTAAAAGTTATTTTCTTGTTTCAGACTTGTATCCTCTCTCCAACATCCACCTGGCCCCCGACCCGTCCCTACCCCCAGATCTCCCCACCATTGCCTGGAACCCGTTCACCGACATCCGTAAACGTGAGGACGTCCAGGCCCTGAACATCAGCTTTCCCTACGGACCTGTGCCCAGACAGTTTCAGGTGAGGATAGTGGTTAACCTCCAAGCAGATCCTACGGTGGCAGAGGACAGTACACATACTGTTTGGCCAATGGATACTGCCCCTGCCACAGTAGGATCTGCTTGGAGATTAGACCAATTGGTATCAATCAGCTGAAATATTCACAGTTGATTAGCCAACTCATTGAATCTTTTCTTTGTTTGTGTCTGTATAACTGCCTTAGTGTCTGGTAACATACCAGTACTGATTGATAGCCTGGGTGCCATCCAGGATAGCATTTGTAGGAGCCCTGGTAGTAATCAGATGGCACCCAGGCTACAGTATTGAATGAATATGCAGTAAAGATTATTATTAGTATTGTATACAAGGGAAGAAAGAAGTACAGTACTGTAAGCATCAAACCAAACTGTTATCTTTAAGCTTTGTCTCAATCTGTTTCAGGCCTTGAGGTCACATTTTACACACCTGTATGACGGCCTATATGGTGATGTTTTCATATCTGCCTGTAGAAGTATGCCTGACAAACCTATCTGTTTCTATCAGCTGCTGATGAGACAGGGTTACTATGCAGCCACCAGCTACACAGACAGCCAGGTGGGCAGGGTGCTGGCAGCACTAGATGAGCAGGGACTGGCCTCAAGCACCATTGTGGTACTGGTGGGAGACCATGGTGAGTTCTCAGAACTCTTACATGTACTATGTTTTACATAGAATCTTTAGATTCCAGTTAGAAAGGGGCTAATCTAAAGAGTCTAGCCACAATCTTTTGGCAGTACCAGTGCTGTCTGTGGTTTTACAGAAGGCTAACACCTGCTAACCGTCTACTCCACCTCTTTGCGATGCCCCCATAGGGTTAGAAGCGGCCGGATAAAGTAAAGGAACAAAGTGATAAGTGACTCTTGCTTAGACCAAGGATAGAACCTTCTAGACATATGGCCCACAGTAATTTTTGAATCAGCAGGAGTTTGTTTCCAGTATATAAGCATTGTTTAAAGGATTGATTCTGACATTGTTTGTGGGCAAGATGCCTAAAGGTATGCATCTTTCAGAATGTGACAGAATCTTTTTTCTTTTTAAAGATATTAGTTCTCCATATGAGTAAGAGTAGACCTTCTCACCTATTCAAGGGACTTAGTTTTACTTTGGTACTTTGACAGGTTGGTCGCTTGGAGAGCACCAGGAGTGGGCCAAGTACAGTAACTTTGAAGTGGCCACACGAGTCCCTCTGATACTGTATGTACCAGGTGTCACCCACCAGCCTGTCAGGAAAGACTCTACCTTCCCGTATGTTGACGTTCTAGACTTGTGCAGTGATAAAATATCAAACCATGACATTGTAAATGTACCATCACGAAAAAATGAAAATGCAGTGGTCCAGAAAAACAGTTGCAACAAGGCAGGATCACCTCCTTGCTGCTCACAAACTCTACCAGAAGAAGGGTATGAAAGCAATGCTTTAGTTGAACTGGTTGACATATTTCCTACCCTTGCTGAGATGGCAAACCTGAAGATACCACCGCTCTGTCCGACTGATTCCTCTAAAGTTGAGCTCTGTACCGAGGGAAGAAGCTTTGTGCCTGTGATATTGAACGTCACCAGTGATACTAGAAGTCAGAATACTTTAACGTCATGGAAGTCAGCAGTGTTCAGCCAATACCCACGTCCTTCTCAGAAGCCACAGATAAATTCTGATCTTCCCCGGCTAAAGGATATCCAGTACATGGGTTACTCCATGAGGACAGAGAAGTATCGTTACACCGAATGGGTAACGTTCAAGCCCAAGACTTTCAAACCTGATTTTGACCGAGTTGCAGCTCGAGAATTGTACCTACACGACTCAGATGATCTGGAGGATCATAATGTGGCAGGGAAAAGTGAGTACAGACATCTGGTGCAACAATTGTCTCAACAACTCAGGAAAGGCTGGAGAAATGCTCTTCCTTCCGAATAATATTAAAGTGCACTGGAGGTCTGTGGAACACATCTCTTCCTTTCCAGGGTGTTGACAATCTGTCCCAAGGACACTCATTGGTAGAACGGCTGATAACACTTTAGGCTGAGATGTCCCACTAGCTACGTAAGTGTCAAGAGCAAGATCTTGACAGCACACAGACATGTCATGCATCACCTATGCTATACTTTTCCCGCAGTGTGACTGCCCCCATGCCATGGGTCTGTTTAATGGTACACACCCCAATCAATTGTTGCTCCTAACTGACCTTTGATGCATTCTGTGGAAGGTGTTGCTATGCCTTTGAAAAGTGTGAAAATCTGTGTTAGGATTTTCTTTATAATTGGCTCTATTGCCTAACTGAAGGCTTTTCTCTTTCAATGTGATATCAGAGCCGTAGGAAACAGATGCTATATCACAAGTGCAATAAGTGCTTCACCAAGACTACTTGCTTGACTGTAAGTTTAAATGTAACGTTAATATCATGTCTATTGCAGTGAAAATATCACATTCATATGGCCAGATGATTTTGACCAACTATGAGGCTCCATTTTGCCATAACAACTGGTCATTATTATATTACTCCATTGTGACCACTTTTTGCAAGGTTTCCATAGGATCATTTTTATGTAACATTACCATTTCATGAGAGGTTGCTGGGCTTTTTTGTTGTTTTTTTCAATTCTAGGGAACTTTCTGATATAAAGAAACATACATACCGGTAAGCACAGAAATAAATATATTTAGTAATGTTTAAAAGCAGATACAATTGAAATCAATGTCGGTGAATTCTGTAAATGAGAACATAATTCATCAATACTAAGCATTTGTGGACTTGAAAAATGCTTTAAGGTATGTAAGATTAAACGATTTATGTTATACAACACTTGTCTCACTCATGTGTCAGTTAGATATACAGCAATTTTTGATGATAATGTTGATAACCCGCTTTGGTGTATATAGTCAAAAGGCATGATCGGTTCCTATAACCCTCATAAACCACCTTATGACACTGTATACACCTCAGGGCATGTCATTAACACGATATTATTACTTGCTATAGTAAGATACTGTGATAATTATACTGGACAGCATAATAAAAAACAGGACAGCTCAAACATAGTTTCAGTTTTGTACCTGTTAATCACAACACATTTCCACCTTTGTACAAGGTAAATAATACATTATCACTGCTCCACACATGTCAGGACATGATGAACCTTCTTATCTTCCTTCCTCCAAGAACATTCTTCCACCTCCCCTCAATTCTTTACTTCCCTTGTGTCACTCTACAAATAGACTTTCTTTGGTCTGGCATTCACAATGGCACAAAACAGACACGTTCTTTCAGTATTTGTCAGGAACAGAAACAGTTCGCACACAATAGCAAAGACATAAAAGCATGATTGACTTGAATCAGCTTTTTCACTTCATGTTAGAGCAAGGAGGTTTTATGCCTTTTACTGAGGTGAAATCAGCTTCCTTTACATGAATCAAAAGCGACCTCTATTAATCACTGTCAGTACTGCAGCAAAAAGTTCAAATCACACAACATTGCAGGGGTTTCATCGGAGAGCTCAGAGAGGGCTGCAGCAGGGGTTACCACACACTGATTGGTCTATACAGCCATCACAGATCTTGTGCAAAGACCAGGCAAGTACCAACGTCCTCTTACACAGAGGGAGGACGATGGTGACTGCAGCAGTTCAAGTGCTGTCAACCTGCAATGATTACTTTAGCAGCTAGGTGTCCCCACTGCCACATCGGTTGAACCCCAACATATGCAAAATTATAACAGGATCATGCTAGGTGCAAAGTTACTTTCTCTTTCACCATAAACTGTTAAAGTTATATAAGAAATTTAAATTCTAGAGCATCACATTAAAACACAAGGAATAGAATGAAATAAAATGTTTTCTTTTCTGCAGTGTAGACCTACACTTCAAACCATTCAAAACAATCCAGGCATAAAAAGAAGGGTACACATGTACTAACAAGCCAGAAAAACCAGCAATTTTACCACATGATTTTTCTAACAATGACAAACTAGACATTTACATACTTTCGCTGTCATCTACATACTTCGAGTTGTCAACAAACATTAGAGAAACACACAGCAAAATAATCCAGGAAGATTATGCACAAAAAGTATAGTCTGCAAAATGCTGTATAGTACTGTGATATTTGCTATCAAAGCTATTAGTACTACGTGTTTAGCACCAATAGTTAAATAAGGAAGCAGGATATCAGATAGACAGGATACATCTGGTCAGCTGTTTAAAGAAGACCATCTCGTGCCATATCAGGTTCCTTTCTTCTTTCTCGTCAGTAACAAATGAGAACAGATAAATGAAGGTTTCAAGGCATTCTACAAACTGTTTTCACTTTCATCTGTATAAATACTTTGCATTAAGAGTAGCTCCTTTTTTTTCCTTGAGGCAGCCATTAAAATGTACTGTACTGTACTGTACTGTATGTTGACCCTGACAAAGGTCTGTATGCCAGACCATAAATTTCCTGTATGTTCTCTTTTCTCTTGTTACTTTCTCCCTTACCAGCAAAATATCTCCAAACAATATTCACTTGTTAAAATGCTTTAGCCAGACCATTTGATTACTGGTACTGTATATCAATTATAGTGTCTTCTGCAACATTGATTGTCTACAATGCAAAAACAATAAATATTTGACAATGTTCCCTCCAATGCAGTAAACCCTGAGGGATTTGCAGGGGCGATTCTTAGTTGCTTTCCTTCATTTTCGAAAGGAAGACTCCCCTTCTACAGTTGTTTAAGACTGCACCATGTGAGACATGGTGCTAGGAGAGTTTGACACGCCGTTTGATGACCCTCTGGTTTCTATGCCACTCCCTCAGCTCCCCTGGCGTTAGGGTTTGGTCAATCCCAGGTTTGGGAACGTCGCTCCACGGTGAAACCGTGAAGCCGTTGCTGTACAGGAAAGTCCGCTTACACGCCTCGAATGACATGAACATCACGCCTGCGTATGGCACAACCTGAAAAGTGTAGGAGATGACAGTTATGTTTACCAAGATAACACTGTCAGAAATACGGCATTCACTATTAAGCTTAAATTTTGAAACTCAATTACTACTGCTTCAATTCAATCAAATATTGTAAAACAAAAAGCTACAATTCAATGCCAGTCAATACATTTGTGGATTCATGATTAAAATAACTAACATACCACAGTATATGTAAATGTTCTGGAATAACAAAAAACTTATCATATAGATAATAATTACCTTCATGAGGTTAGCCGTAGTGCCCCTCCAAAGAGCCTGGGTCCCCCCATGTTTATATGTTTGAAAGAAAGCATCCACCATCCCTGTGAACTCCACATCCACCCCTCCCCTGTGAGGTAGCACTGTGCTGTATGCCTGAGGAACATCAGAAGGCACATCTTAATGACATGTACATTTTAATATTACATGCTAGTGACCAGAAATCTTTATGGGAGGAAAGTATGGGAAAAGAGACAACGATTTTACTTCTTATTTATATTAGTTGCTGAGGTATACGTAGCCTTTCGGCATCATATTTTGTGTCGATAATAGAGTTACACAAATATAAGCACTAAATTGTGTTTCACTTAAAAGTTGTGAGGAACGAGGGTTATAGACTTCTTGGATTCCTTAAGAAAGTAAAATACCAACAACAATGTTTCACCTGTAACTTTTTTCTGATGGTGTCAAATGGATATGAAAAGGTTTGTGCGAAAGCAGCAGCGATGCAGCCATTGATGAAGTTAGCTAGAGGAGTCAGGTGGGAGGAGGGGACGCTCCAGGCACGGTCCAGCAGCTCATACGCCATGAAGGTGCCTCCTGCAAATGGTATCACACCTGGAATACAAGGAGGAAGTTTGTAAAGGGGATGCACATATGCTAAGGGCTATTCTTGAATACAACAAAATAGCAAGAAAGACAACAAAGTTATCCATGCACTACAAAAAAAAGCACATTTTCTTGTGATGAAGAGCCTTTCATAAACTTAAGTGGTGGTTTTATTTCAGGGTAGGAGGAAAAATTAGGTTTTTGCTGTGTTTGAAATTCGCAGTTGAAACAATTCTGTAATACAGTAGTCATACAAGGGAGACATATCATTGGTGCCATGAATTCAGAGAGGTCACTTCAAAAACCACAAAAATAAGACTGACAACAGTTTGAAGATTTTCAGTACCTATGACTGATGTGGACATTCCTCGGAAGAATGCTGTAATTCCCTCAGTCCTGTACACAACTCTAAAGGCGTGGAAGATGCCCCTGTAGTGAGCTTTGCTCCTCTTGGCATGCTGTGCTGTGAGACGAGTCTTGACCATGTCTGTCGGGTACATGATGCAGGTGGCAGTGATCCCACCCAAACTACCTGCCAACAGCGCTCCACCTGCGCTCAGGTACCCCATGTCATCCACAAACAGCTGTCTGAACTTGGTGTATGCACTGAACTGTATGGCTGTGTACGGAAACAGCCGCATGCAGCCCAGAAAGTTGCCCTTCCAAAAGGCCCGGAGTCCTTCATTTTTGTACAAGTTGGAGAAGGCTTTGAGGAATCCTTCTTGAGTGTCTTTGGTTCCAACCTACAGGAGAAAGGAAAAAAATAATTGTTGATTTGATTTCTTATGCTGTATGAAGTATATGTACATGGTACAAAATGGGGTGGTTCATTATTCAACTTCAACCTAGGAGTTACCCCCAAATGACCCCATCAGAGGCAAAGTATGGGGGGGGGGAGGCCCCAGGCTAACGCAGGCAGGCCTCCAGCCTGGCCAAGAAAGTCTGATTTGTGGGAGAAAACAAGACAGGACCAGGCAGGGCGTTCCACTCAGGTATTGTATGTGGAAAAAATGAGAATCTGTATGTGTCTGTGCGGGCGTTGGTGGCTTCCCTGGGTGCACCCCTAGGCTAGCCTGAGTACCAGCCTTTTTAGCTTCCGTCCGCTCCAGCTCTGCCTGGAGGAGCAGAGCTTGGGTAGCGTACGAAAGCTAAAAAGGCTGGTACTCAGGCTACCCCTAGGCAGCTTTGAGTAAATTGTCAGTCTGTATGTTAATATGTTTGTATACTAGCTTGCAGAAAAAGGTGAGAGAAATGGCCACTGCAGGTCGTTGAGCATTTGTGTCATGCTGCTCATTATACCATACAGCATTATTCACCCCCTACTTTTTACTTGAGTGTCATCCTAGTTACTTTACTGTGGCTCCCATAACTCTCCTCTCACAAACAGAGTATGGAAGAGCCGGTTAACTACCTAGGATGACACCAAGGCTACTCTTTACTACCCTGACCTAATAATGGTTGGTGTAAACATTGTCATCATCGAACTGCAAGAGAGTTTAGACCGCTTATTTGACAATGATGTCTTCCAAAACCTGCAAAAAAAGAAACGTGAATTAGAATTGCTTTATCAAACAAAAACAAACAACTTGATTGTAAGTCAGAAGGCCAAGTGGATGGAACATGGTGAAAAATGTTCAAAACTTTTCATGAATCTAGTTGAGAGAAATCAAGCTAGAAAAAACATGACAAAAGTTATTACCTCAGATGGTATTGAAAAAACAGATCCACAAGAAATTTTAAATGAACAAGTGAAATTTTTCTCCGGTCTTTATTCTTTTGAAGAACCTCCGACACCTCTAGATAGCAATATGTTTGAAACTTTTTTTCCTAAGCCAGTACCTGTTAGCTTATCTGAAGAGCAACGGGATAGTTGTGAAGGCTTAATAACAGAAAGAGAGCTTAAAGAAGCAATTTCGTCCTTTTCGGCCGGGAGATCACCCGGATTAGATGGACTACCAATTGATTTCTATACAACATTTTACAATATTCTTAAACAACCCATGCTAGATACATTTAATTATGCATTTCGCTCAGGCCATCTTTCTGAAACTCAAAAAGTCGGACTAATTTCATTATTACTGAAACAGGATGCCACAGGACAGGACAAAGAACCCACAAATCTAAAAAATTGGCGTCCACTAACTTTATTAAACTGTGATGTTCGAATATTATCGAAATGTATCGGCCTGCGCATGAAAAATAGTATGCCACATTTGATTTCATATGACCAAACAGGTTTTTTGCAAGGGAGAAATATTGGGGATAGTATAAGAAGAATACTGGAAATTATGGAATTTTATGACACACATGAAAAACCAGGGTTACTCTTTATTGCAGATTTCGAGAAGGCCTTTGACAAGATTAGAAGGGATTTCATTTTGAAAGTACTAGATTATGTTGGCTTTGGAAGATCATTGATACAATGGATAAATGTGTTATATCAAGATATTTCGAGTAAAGTTATCAACTATGGATATATATCCAGAGCATTCCCTCTGGTTCGCGGGGTCCGGCAAGGCTGTCCCCTATCCCCTTATCTCTTCATTTTAGGACTAGAAGTTTTATCAAACAAAATTAGAAATAATATCGAAATAGAAGGTCTAATAACTCATGGTATCGAAACTAAAATTTCACAGTTTGCGGACGATGCAAATTTTCCTTTGGCTCCGAAACTTGCAACCGTTTATGCGGTGATAAGAGACTTAGAAGGCTTTGCACTGTTATCTGGTTTAGTAGCAAATTTCGAAAAATGTAAAGTAGTACGTATAGGCTCTCTTAAGGGGTCAGACTTTGTCTTACCGTGTGCATGGCCCATACAGTGGACAGATGGTCCGTTCGACATTTTAGGTATACACATTCCACAAAACTTTTCAGAACTTGTATCAATCAACTTTGATCGAAAACTTGTAAAAATGGATAGAATATTACAGCCCTGGAAAGGGAAAGCACTGTCCCTTTTTGGGAAAGTAACCCTAGTGAACACACTAATAGTCTCCCAATTTATGTATTTATTTAATTCACTTCCAACCCCACCTGCCACTTTCTTTAAACAATACGAAAAAAAAATCTTCAAGTTCTTATGGGGAAGTGGCCCAGAGAGAGTTAAAAGAAAAACCATTTACAATATCCAAGAACAAGGTGGACTCAAGCTCCGAAATCTTCTAGCTGTAGATCGAACTATAAAAGCATCTTGGATGCCAAAATTGTATTTGAATAAAAACTGGTTTTGTTCCAAAGTGTTGTTTATGTCGAGTCCGATTCTAAGGACGAATTTCCTTCCCTTTGTGCAGCTTAAACCTCAAAACTTTGAAGATTTGTTGGGGAAAAAAGTGATTAGTACATTTTTTTGTCAAGTTATACAATATTGGTTGAAATTCCAATTACGACCTCCTGAGAATGCAGTGGAAATCAAACAGCAACTTTTGGGTTTAAATTCGTATATATGTATTGGGGACAAACCCTTCTTTAACACTATATTTCATAATAGGGGAGTATTCTTCATCAATGATATTTTAGACTCAGCAAATAGAACTTTATCTTTTGAAAATTTTGTGTTGAAATTTGGAGATGATGTTTGTTCCGCATTACAATATGATCAATTAATCTCGGCCATCCCTTCTCAGTGGAAAAACTTACTTAGACAAGAGTCCCCAAATCTACAGGTCTGTATCCCTTTCTGTAGAAATATAAAATGGCTTAAAAACAGAAAGGTTAATAAGGCCCTTTATTTCTTTTTCATGTCCGAAGCTAAATTATGGGAACCTTCTTTTAACATTCAGTATTCATGGGAAGACTATTTTAACACCCCAATACCCTGGCAACAGGTGTATAACTTAATATATAAGATAAGTATAGATTCGAAGACTCGTATATTTCAATATAAATTATTATTCAAATTCTTAGCATCAAATCAAAAATTATACACATGGGGACTAGTAGACTCACCACTTTGTAGTTTGTGTAAAGAAGAGGAAGAAACGGTTATACACCTGTTCTCTGACTGTCATATTGTATCAGCCTTTTGGACTCAAGTAAACAACTGGTTTGTTAATCATATGGGAACCTATCTAAACATGACAACATTTAGTATAATTTTTGGTAATTTGAGTAAACACTGTACAGTCCTATCCAATTTGTTCATTGTGTTAGGTAAAATCTACATCTTTAGAAACCGTCATTCTGTACTTAGATTGTCTTCCTTTATCTCCTTTGTTGCCGATGTCTGTAAGTTAGAATACATAATAGCAAAGAGAGGGGGGAATACACAGAAACATATAGGAAAATGGGGTAAATTTTATCTTGGAAACTTTGCATAGTTAGTTTTAAGATTGTCAAACAGCCACCAAGTTATCATGTTTTTCCTTTGTTGTGATCCTTTATTTGTTATGAGTTTTCTTAGGAAATATTTGATTTGATTAAGGATCAATGTTATCTTTATTTGATTGAGTCTGTTACCACAAGCAATGTTATTTTGAAGGTAACTTGTTACCTCTTTCTTTCTTGTTTGATTCAAAAGCTTTGTTAAGCTAAATATTTATGTATTTCTTGTTGATTTGCTCTATAAGGTTTTCATACAGATTATGATGTTAATTTTGCGATGGTTTATTTGACTATGTGCCATACATGTGTGTGTGTGTGTGTGTGTTTTCTGTTGTTTTTCTGTTTTTGTTATTGGAAAATCAATAAAAACAATTTAAAAAAAAAAAAAAAAAACATTGTCATCATGTCATCAGTTTCTATTTATACATTTTGTATACCTCAACCCCCCCCCCCCCTACTTTGCCCCTGAAGGGGTTTATTTGGGGGCAACTCCTATGTAGATGTAGATTGTATGTTTTATGCTCAATTGAAGACAGGTCTGTCCAAACACTGCTAACATCCCCACTCACGTAAAGGTCTTTCTTACCGTTCCAGTTTCATTTCATCTCGTAACGTCCATCACGCGATCTACTACATTCCCACGCAGATATCTTGTTTACCTTTCATGGTTTGTTTACGTAGAACACCACAACTGATTGATAGTGACACTGTCATGTGATGCATGAGTCAGACTCATAGCATATATGATCATGATATGTGTGTTATCAGGACAGACAACTGTATAAAAACACCATCGTCCATATACAAAATACAAATCAGATTCATCCAAAATGATTAAAGAATTGTTTTTCTAAATTCCGTTGTTGATTTTACCCCGTCCCCACCAACGTTTCGCTTGTAACGGAAGTTACGAACCTGGGACAAAATCTTGACGACGTCCAGAGGCGACGTAAGTGTCCTGCTGGTCACCCCCGCTGTTCCTCCGCACACGAAGCTCTGTAGGAACGTCAGTCGGTGATCTTTTCTGCTGCCCATGGTCCGTCAAACGACAGTTGACCTCATTTTCCTGGCAGTACTACTACAATCTCCTTGCTTCGTTCGCAAACATAGTCAACATGAACTTTGACCTAATCCACATGACATAGGTGACGTCACAATAACCGCAGCACATACCATATTAAAGAATTGTGCGTCCTTGCGCAAAATAGTTCTTAGTCAATTTTTGAATTGTACCATAAGTTAACACAGAGTTTGGAATAATAAAAAACTATGTGTGATACATAGATAATGATATTTTTGTTGAATTTGAACCAGTGAATAGTTATGATTATTGAAGAGAGTGTTGCGATAGCTCTATGATAGTTGGCGCAATTTTGATGGTCGTTCTGTGAAAAGGCTCTTTGGGGGCGTGGCTGGGAAACCCTTTCTGAGAGTGAGAGTCCCCAGAGTACCAAAGACCAAAACGACAGTGCTACACAGCTTCCCCAACTCAATTCTTGCCGGTCCGAGGCATGATTCCAAACGCTCCGAGGCATAATTCCAACCGCTCCGAGGTATGATTCCAACCGGTCCGAGGCATTTCCAACCAGTCCGAGGCATAATTCCAACCGCTCCGAGGCATGATTCCAACCGGTCCGCGGTACAATTTTCTTTACGCACCGCGACCTGATTCTAACCGTTCCTCGGCAGAATTTTCTGCCCTACGCGCTGACCTGCGTTCCTCGACAGCGGCACAGTCCCCTGTCCCCCACGCTAATACAGTGGACGATCCCAGGTGGGTCAAGGGTCACTCGTGTTGTGAATGTGTGGTGAACGCCAGTCAGGTCGTGATTTTCAGTGCTTCGTTCTGACTATCACCGTCTCTAAAAATACGTGCGTACAAACTAAAAGGAAGCCCTGATTGTCAATATCAACTACAATATCAACTACAATCGACGGACAATTGGCGTTAGATATTCCTTTTTGCCCCTCCCGTGTCAGTAGATCGACTGAAAGGATGATATAGTGGGCGTTGACCCCTCTAGAAATCTGCCTGTCGTGGACTCAACATTGCTACCAGCACACACACACACGTTCACCACAAAACAATGTTGTGTAATATGCACATTAGATATTGGCCATAAAATTCATTGACAGAAACATACGGTCGATAATACAAAAGATATTCTTGTTCAGTCACGGAAAAATCCTGTTATAGCCCCAGCCATGAATGAAATCGAATGTTATAGAAATGCTATCTGTTACTAGTAGTCTGTGTTGTCCATGAATGAACTTTCATCAAATAACTCGACCATGCGATATGCTGAAAGGACTATAAAAAACCGTGGCCAACTTGAACTTTTGCCACCGTAGGAAGTTGTCCTGCGAGACAGGTCCGTTTATTTCAGGTTCAGAATCTGAAATAACACAGAAACAAAATGCAAGCTATAGTATAACGTTATATAAAAGGAGAGCTAGCTGAGGAAGAGAAGGATGCGTACCGATCCCGTCAAGTACACCGCCAACTCATATGATATATATACTATAGTCCGTAGCACTGACAGTGTCAGGTTTGAGGTCTCTTGAACTTTAATATCATAATTTAAACAGAGCCAAGCCGGTTTTATTGCTGTCACGGTTGTTGCAACAACAGCAAATATGCCTATGACACACGGCGACGAAAGTTTATATTTTCGCAGTTCACATTCGACACGCGTGACCCTTGACCCATCTGGGACCGTCCACTGTATTAGCGTGGGGGACAGGGGACTGTGCCGCTGTCGAGGAACGCAGGGCAGCGCGCGCGTAGGGTAGAAAATTCTGCCGAGGACCGGTTAGAATCAGGTCGCGGTGCGTAAAGAAAATTGTACCGCGGACCGGTTGGAATCATGCCTCGGAGCGGTTGGAATTATGCCTCGGACTGGTTGGAAATGCCTCGGACCGGTTGGAATCATACCTCGGAGCGGTTGGAATTATGCCTCGGAGCGTTTGGAATCATGCCTCGGACCGGCAAGAATTGAGTTGGGGAAGCTGTGTAGCACTGTCGTTTTGGTCTTTGGTACCAGAGTGCGTGAAGGTCTGAAAGGTCGGCGTGTTTATGAGGACATTACTGAAACTGATCCTGGCTGCCCATCACAGTTGGCTGTTCAACCATTTATAGCACCATGGCTATTATAGGTTTGAGCAATGAGAGAGTATTATATACTAGCCTCTGCCAGGCTCTACAGGTCGCTGGAAAAATAGTAGAAATTGGCCAAAAATTAGCTAACCTTAGTGACGTCAATGTCTATGAGATGGCGGTCATTTTCATATTTGTCAATTGTCACACAAAATATACTTACGTCAAAACTTTGAAAGAAGGTCCCCGTTTCATCCTGACCTGAAATATCATCAACGTAACGTTTTAGTTATAACGCTACGACAATGGAACAGATATTACTAACAAGATTGGCAACATAAAAAGATGTTGCCATGGCGACGGTGGTCTCTGTTAACGTTTTCGTTTTTAGCTCACATGCAAATAAGGACCTCGCATAATAAATTGCATAAATCATATCAGTCGATCACCTTCTCTACCAAAATAACACAAGTTGTCCAATGTATGAAAATCTTGTTTTCACAAAAAAAGATATCGTGCCATTTCCTCATAAATTATGTAAATGAGGCCCTTTATGCAAGATTTGTGTATAATAGTGGCCACATTTACTTAACTTCCAAATGGTGCAAAAATGAAATCCCCATCATTTACCACTATGGATTTATAGTATTTGTCATTAATTATGCAAATTAAGTATCAATTTGCATAATTGATATCTATCGATATTTATCTCTTTCTGAGTTACATATGTCATGTTTTTGAGAGTCCTATAATAGAATGCAGCTGATTTATTAACTGTCCTCATTAATTATGCAAATCAGATATTGATTTGCATAATTGGCATATGATTATGTAAATTATCACTTAAGCTATCTACACACCAAAAATTATGATGATCCGTCATCCCCTTCTTGCGTTATTCTCTTTCAAAGTTTGAGTCAAAATCAGCTCCTGCAGTTCCAAAAAAGCCGCTAGGGGGTCCAAATCTACAGGACATATTTTGCTAACAAAGAGCTATCCACTACTTAAAAATCATGACTAGAGCATGTTCAGAAGACGAGATTTGAAAAGTGAAAGTTCCCCTGCAGTACCATAGAAAGTCGCTAGGGGGCCCAAAATCCAATCATTACAAGGTCTCCCACAGACCTACCCACCTACAAAATATGAAGACAATACATCCAGGCATTCTTGAGTTATCGTCCCATGGACTTTCACATTCCTGTACAATTCCTAGAATTCTTGCAATCTGCACACAATATAGTAAAAATTTGGCTCGCCCCTGAGGCGTCGCCAAAAACACCGCAGCAAGGTGAACCTACTACTGCTTCATAGCTAGCCTTTGCCAGTGCAGTATCTTACTTTTTCACATTGACCTTGCTGAAGTAAAAGAAGGAAAATGAGGATACATTTGGTTTTATGAACTTATCAAATATGACACCAGTCATATTTTTTATGACACCAGTCATATTTGTATACGGACTTGTTGTTTGTGATGGTACATACAAAACACAAGACTGCAGTTGCATTTATAAGATATAGCAGGTATCTAACGTTACATTATTTGCTTCAAAAGCAGAAACTAATACAGCTCCTCAATACTTGAGCTATGACAATAGGAGAAGTAGGACTCCCCATACACGCGGGCATGGCCGCGGCCCAAAAGAGACACTTGACGGCTAACTGAGGTACTGCAACGCGAACTCTTAGCACACTCGTTCATTTACAGCATTTTGATATTTTTCCAACAAAGTCACCCTTTTATATCATAGGACGGGCATAGCTTTTGCATCTTGCTCTTTTTCCTGATAAATCTGCACCTCCCACTAAGGTGGGAAAGCGCATTCGCTTACTTGAAACCTCCTTTTTAGTTAGGGAAATACATGTATGGGAATGACGAGTATATGTCAGCCATTGTACTCTCTATCTTTCACTTTGTACCAGTAAACAGACAGACCAGTAGATTGACACACCACACATGCCAGAGCTCTTTTATTCTACTGCACACGTGTACACGATCACTGCAGGTCTATTCTAAAGCTGTCACGGGTGGCGACTGTCAAGGCGGGGTCTGTTTCACCACACCGTCTTCTTTCAAGAAGCTGAAAAACAAATGTGCAACATGTAGATGATCATGTATGCTGAAGCTGCAAAGCCACATTCCGTCGACTTTATTTCAGAGTCAATGCTTGGGAAGCCGGTATAAATGATTCGTAGTATTGAAATGTGTTGCAAATGGTCATTACCGCCCCCAATGCCTTACATCACTTGCTCATGGCAACTACAGTTACGTTTTCTAGCTACATTTAAACTTTATATTCAGGGCTCCGCATTACCTACATCTCGTACCGGTATCGTCTAGGGACGAAATGCGGCCTATCTTTTACAATGGAGTAGTGTCAACAAAAAAGACGGTAACAAGGCTTGCATCATTTACATTGAGGGGCAGTTCACGTAATGACGAGGACAACAGCGCATAAGTGTCTATAGATAACGTACCCGACAGAGACACTCCTCTTCTGCTTCTTAATCTTCAAGATGAAGACCACTACCAGCACAAGAACAACTGCACCAACAGCAGTACCAACCGCGATGCCGACGATATTCATGGGTTGCAGGTCATCTGTGTACGGGATAATGGACGAGTTAGAATCATAAATGTTAACTATATAGGTGAAAACCATTTACACCTCCATATCTAAACAAGATTGTCACCATACAGAATCTGTGCCCTCGCGGCATTTGCTCTATTTCTTATCTCCGCACTCACCTGGTCTGTACGTCCAACCACTGCGGTTAACGGACGGGTTGCAGTACCGAGCGTTGTCCGCAGGGTGGCTCCCATTGACAGGGTAGCAAAATCCTTTGATCTCGCAAGCGTTTTCCTGTCAAGATTAAGAAGTGTGGTCAATGGTCATGGTTTGTTTTGGTGCCGTGGTAGACCCAATTTGAATACGGAGGAAGAAATATGGTTTGCATTAATAACAGACATGAAATGTAATCAAAAGTTGGAAATACAGGACATACCTTAGGCCGACAGACACCCGTTTCGTTGCACTCCTGACAGTACGAGTCGTATATGGTGACCTGAAGCACGTCACTATTCAGACGACCGTCGTTGCTAATGGCAACGGTGATAGTACTGATGGGGGTTCCCGTGTTCTCATCTGGGTTCCCGTCGATGATCAGGACACCCTCGCCTACCGTACACTCCACCTCACGGAAACTCATGAAGTCGGCTGTGGCGGGGAGAGTTGCACGTTGTCGCCCCCTCGCCGTGTCCTGTAAAGAAAGATAAATACTATATTTCTATGATCCTCTATGTTCTGGATAGTGTACCACGTCTTTTCTGTGTCACAATATTTGCAACTGAGCTTCATCCGCAGCCGAATCAAAGGGACGATATCAAAAGACAGTCACTACAGAAGATATAACCGTCGAAATAGGAAACAACACGTCTTAAGGCCACAGCAAGTAAATTTTATGGATGACATCCTCCGCAGACTCCAAAATTAATGAGATAGGGCGAAAAAAAAACAAGGCGGACAAAAAAAAACAAGATTCCAATATTTTCAATTTTTGAGATCATAAATCTTGTTAAACACGAATTAAGGTGACGAAATATGATATCATGACCAACAGGTCTTTTATTCCTGTATTCAACCAATGAGGTTTCATATATAATATAAAACTTCCTTGATTCAACAGTAAACATGTCCTTGTAGATGTGTATACATCATCTCAATAGACTAACTACAACAAATGCAGAAAAGAGCTTGTTGTACCATCATCTGAAGCAATTACACTGGGTATTCATATGCGATGAAACACCTTGTGTATACAGCTCAATCAACTAGAACCCCTCCCATTATTTATATAATGTCCTTGCTAGAAAAAATGCAGAAAACAGCTTGTTATTATACCATCATGGGCAGGAACTACACTGGGTATTCATATTCAACGAAACATCTTAGACTGTCAACATTAAACTGTTCTTGAAGATGTGTATACAGCTCAATTAACTAGAACAAATGCAGTAAACAGCTTGTCATACCATCATGGGCAGGAACTACACTGGGTATTCATATGCAATGAAACACCTTAGACTGTCAACGTTTACTACATATTTGCCAATTTTGGCATGTTGACCACCGTCGGAGGGCAATGAAATTTCTTGTTTTTTATTTCGAAATCAGGCGAAAATTAATGAGCGCGCTGATGTCATCCATAAAAATTACTTGCTGTGGCCTAACCCAGAACACTCACCAAAGTTCTCTCCACGTGGCATCGGAGAGACCTCGAGTCCAGGAATCCGTCTCCGACGACGCCGATGACGTCACAGGCCTCAGACCTTACGTCACACGTGCGTCCGTGCCTGACGTCGACCAGGGCGGGAGGTCTCGTCATGTCCACCGAACAGTCGGAGGAAGTGTAGCCTGGGAAGTGAAAACAAATAAACAAAGTCAGGAGAAAGGGACGTGTTGTGGTCACCACCTTTTGATCTTTACTTTTGCTAAGTGTACAGTTGAATAACTCTCCTAGTTCTAAACTTTTGCACCTGCATCGCAGTAGCACGTCGCGTTGACACACTGTCCCCTGAGACTGCACCTGCCCGGACACAGGGAGGAGCCGACGAACGCAGGCGGGAGGGCGGTGCTGTTCCCGTCCTGCTGGTCGTACAGCGTGACGTTCTTCAGGGCTTCCTCGCGACACAGCTCCTCCATCAGCATGGCGGCTTGTTGTAGAAATACCAGGTTATCCGTCAGCTGTGAGAAAGACAATGATACCGTAAAACATTTGATTTACTTTTCTGTAGATATTCCAAGGCGAATGAAATGATAGTTCTGTTTGAAGCTGTACCAGGAAAAGACCTTGGCAACATTCATTATATGATAAACAAGAACCATCTGATCTCACATTGATGTCTTCAACACAGTCCTCCACTCCCGAGAACACGTCCACGTTGGACAACGTTGCGCATGCCGCGAAGGCAGGCGACGTCATGGCGGCTTCCTTGCACATGGCCGTGGCGTTCTCCAGTGTGATTCCACTCGGAGTGGGCCAGGTAGCGCTGACACCAACCGGGAACGGCGCAGGCGAAGCTAGGGTTGACTTGACGGTGGCTCTGTTCAGTCCTGTACATCTCCGGTCCCTGGGCCTGATGACAGACACATGGGTCAAGCCGTCTTTTTCCTATCGTGATAACTCCCATTCCTACAGTTCCCACATAGCTAAAGGTTGACCCTTTAGACTGAAAGTTGATAATCCCAATCTTTGTCACACACGTGTACGGCTAGAGTCAGCCTATCCATTACAACGTTAACGTTGAAACATCTCCCATCCCATTCTTACCCCTCATTTATGGTAAACTGACGTGTATTGGCCACATACCCGCGGCCTCTCCTCTGCACCAGTGTGTCTGTGATGTCGATGTCGAAGTCATTCCGAAAGGTCGGTATCGTGTTAGGGTCTCCACAGTTCGGGCCGTCGGCAGCGCATGCGCAGAGCACAGATCCATCGTACCGACTGGTCCTCGCCTCTCCTGGTGTGTCCACTGGGTCGGGCAGGCTGTCGAACAGACTCTGTCCGGCTGGGATTCTGGATAAATGGGAGTCATAACATAACGATTTATGTCTTCCTCCCAGCAGAAGTGCATGTGATACATCAGTGAAATAGTTGATATGTCCTTACCCTTACATGTCAGAGCTGAAACAAAACATCTCTATTTCCTCTTGAGCGCAAAATGATTCGTTGATTCGTCAAGCTTCACATAAATTATGTAGTTTATCTATGATTCAAGTTTGCTATTTTCCTTCCCTACTGGCCACAACTCAACAAACTACAACAAAGACTACAAACAAATCACTATAATAAACTACGTATACTAGTACACAGAAAGAAGAGTCTGCTAATCACCTCCAAGACCAGCTGAACGCGTTGGGGTCATACGAGGTTGTCCCATCCCTGGTTCTGTAGTCGTTGCTGCTGTCGTGGTCGAATGTGCCGAACAAGCCTTCCGTGGCCCTGAAGTCGTCACTGGGTACCTTCATGTGGACATTTATCCCCCAGGAGAATATATCAGTCCGCACTTCTGCACCTGAAGGAAGGGACACCTGGAGGGCAAAACACTCTCCTTGACGTTTTCTGACAGATATCTTGAAACAATTGTGTTCATTCAGTCGCCGTTGCCTAAAGACTTTTCTGTTGCCTAAAGAGGCAGCTGCTGTTGTTATCAAGAGCAAGTAATACACTCTGCAAATACTGCGACAACGACGTATACATATGTAATTATACGGCAGCCCGGGATTCAGCGTGGTAACATTTTACTGTAAGATAACATGAGTGAAGATTTGTGTGCTTTTATGATGACACATCAATACTACCGTTAACCCGTGACCGCGTTTGATGCATAAATTTGATCCTACCTTGAAATTCCTGCCACTTTGACCGCGGGTGACTCGCACCCCTTTGGCAGGCTCCTTCTGACTTTTCAGTCGGACCGCCGGGGCTGTCTGACCGAAGGGACCATCGCACATGTCAATCGTGATGACGTCATCTCCCTCCCTCACGGCAACGCCACAGTTACAGGACACGTCCCAGCACCGCCAGACTCGGGAATGTACCTGGTAGATATTTATCAATATATGACATTAACAGAATCACGTATGTATAAAATCAGAAAATTAAAAAAAGATTCACATTTAAGCAAAAAAGGCCACCGATAAACCTGCTAGTCAGACTAGATCGCCATATCGCCATGAGAAAGCCTCACCTCAAATGGACGACCTTTACTTCTGTGAAGAACAAAGTCCCCAACTCCATACCAGTCGTACTTTCTGCAACATATATAAATCACAAAAGTGAGCATTGCTGCTAAGACTTCACTATATCCACCAGCAATGAACTTCACAGCTACTTAAAAGCATATGGCTAAAAGACTTGGAAGATCTATTTTCATTAGCTGCGAGGTACTTAGTACATGTATCTCTATTTACAATATCAAGCTACATGTATAAAGCAGATAGGAGTCTTGTTGCAAGATAGCCCATCAGCATACCGGTGAGATTATGCCTCAACCTATCTCAACGTTAACGTTGTAGCAACACGCATGGTTTCCCGAATAACAATGTTGACAATGGATCATTGTACCTGCGATCATACGTCATGTAATGCGGATCGCCTGAAGCGTGGGCTTGGCTTGAATCTTGGTCGATAGTTGTCACCTGATATGTGTGAGGAAAGGGGAAGCACAGCGATTTTAAAATATAATTTGAACAATCTCACAAAAACGTATCATACAACATGGTGCTCGCCTCTAAAATCTAGGATGGCGAGAGAAGAAAACACAGAAGAGGCAGCATGTGTGCAGGAAGCCTACCAGAACATCCTGAGTGTTGCCACTCGGCGGCACGTCACAGTCAGCCGTCGACGGGATGACATCTATCTGCACGTACTGGTCTCCGTCAGTCTGGAAGTCCCGGATGGCCCATACCGTCACTGTCTGTGGATTGTCGACACCCCAGCTCCCTGTGCCAAACGACAGGCTACACTGGTCCAACAGCACGTCAGGGCGGCCCAGGTACCCTGTAGGATATAAAGGAATCTGTCTCTGATATGATATGCGTGCAGAAACCCAAACATGAAGCTTCTCGAAATAGTATATGTATATACACAAGCGTTTGTTTACGCTGGCCAATAAAAGTGTCGTACACAGTTAGTGTACTGAATGAATTATTAGACGTCCTTGCATTCAACTTTCTTACGTAGCTGCACTTTGTTAGACAGACTGGGAATCACATGCAGACTATACAGAATGATTTTTTTCATGATTAACTTTTAGGATTGAGTGTATATGTTCCGGTGAGAGGACCTACCGTCGTTGTTAACAATCATGACGTCACAGTTCAGGGCGATGGTTGAGTGGACTGTGAAGTTGGCCGGCCCTCCGTCCTCATGGACCGTCAGATCCTGTGGTCCAACCTAGAGATAGACAACACAGTACAGATATAACCTTGATGGTGCCTCCTGTTTAGCCTCCATCAGGCCTTCCTGCGGGGGTATGGATCGTAGACTTCGTCAAAAAAAGGGAATAATTGGCCAGTATAGAGTTCGTCCACGGTAAGGTCAACATTTCCCCCTGCAAATAAAACCCTACGGTGGACAAACTCCCTTGGCAGATATTCTCCCTAGGCCCTATGGCTGCTGCGCTGGCAGGTCGTCTGGTAGAGACTACTCCCTGGTACATACGCTTTTGTATGAAAAATAATTTCGTCGCATTGCCGGGTCGCCATACAGCAAGTGTTTAGTTTACAGTTACACATATGTCGCAGTGGAAGAACTTTGTGTTTCCTGATCATGAAGACTGTGAAATACTCACCACGATACCAGCGAAGAACGGGTCACTTTTGTCCGGCACGGTGGTGACGTTGGAACCGTCGTACTCCCCGTGAACCTGGCAGCTCACCTGAAGATTATTGAGTTGAAAAAGAGATACAAATGCAAACAATAAGGAAATATTCTTCTTTGTTTTGATTCGTTTTTGCTTGTGATGATGGCGAAACCTAGTAAAACACTTCCATGCTATAATCACAACTGTGCATAGAGAACTGTACCTTTGTCGTACACTACAACCTTTCAAGTATTTTGGTGCGTAACGTTAGTCAAAACATGTCATTTCGCTGATCATTTCATCTATAAGCTGATTTTTTCGTATTAAACGCAACAGTTGAAACAAAGAAGCGAGTAGAGCAGTCTTCTGGCCCCCGGGATTCGAACTCGCGCCGAAACCGGGCAGCCAGATCACAGGCACGCACGCCTTAACCACTAGGCTAAAAGATCTAGACCAGTTGGACTGGTCAGTTGGAGGCGCTTGAACCCCACTGTTACACAGTTGTACTGAATGGTCACGTGCACGGTATAGTTTTGTTTTATCAACTGACATGTATGTTCAAGTTGCCATACATTGTTACCTGTTCCAATTGTCGCGCAATAAAGTTCACTCTCTTTCTAAAAGCCCTGTAGACATTTCACCTCAGTGTTCAACAGGATATCGGCCTGGTCCAGATAGGCGGTCTGCACCCATCCCGGCATCTGCTCCGTCAGGATGACCGTGTCGTCCAGAAACCACTCAACCACCCACGTGACGTTGGGCCAGGTGGGGCCGTCAAAGTCGCACAGGAAGTACGACTCGGTCTGGCTGAAGTGGTAATCCAGCGTGGGGGCGCCGCGAAGCTTCGGGAACAGGTCTGCATGGGGAAATATTGGTGTCGTCAGGACGTTTTCTATTACATTGTATACTGTTTTAGCCATTAGAATGCATATTAGATCGATTGTTACTCATGTTGGAGATGAGTTCTCTGAAAATGTTAAATATTAAGTAATAGTCGGTTGTTATGTATGTTAATGAATTCTTGCCATACTTTGTACCATGTACAATTGTCGTGCAATAAAGTTCTTCTTCTATCTCATGCTCATTCCTGTGATTTAGTAAATGGTTTATTTTGGTGTCTTAGTATTCAAGAAAGGCGTGTTTTTCCTGTTGTCATTTCTATTGGTGTTTGATCCTTTCGAGTTTTCCAAGTATTGGTGGTTCATTCAGCAAAATTGTTGATTAAGTGTGAAATAGTATCTAAAAACTGTGCAATAAATATCCATACAGTGTTCACCACGTTGTCTTATTTCTGTCATTGAGTCATGTTTTCCATTTACTTTCTTTCTTGGTGTGCAGAACAACGTAACGTGATAAATGGATTGTAACGATTTTCGTGGCATAGAGGTCTCAGCCCACTAAAAGCCCCTGAACCCGCAGCACGTTGACGACCTCGCTGCGACCGAGCGATGTGACAGCGCGGTCAACGAATTTCATCGATGATAAAAAACGAATCTCTTTACGTTACTTTGTGTGTTTTGTTCTCTTTTTAGTCATACTTGTACATTTTGTATGGTATTCCCATTATAAAGTCAAGGCTAACCCAAATCCAATTTAGGTCACAGTGAGGTCGCCAACGTGCCGCGGGTCCAGTGAGGTAGGGACATAGGGGGATGCCTTTTGCAGAGACAGTGCCGTCACATCCATACAGACCGCCTGTTGTGGGCCTGCCGTGTGGAAAGAGTGACCATGGTCCTCCTTGCTTGGTCTAAACCAGTGAAGCCAGTGGTCAGTTAGCGGTCACTTATGTCAGCGCTATCCCGGGTGCGTGTTGGCGACTGATAAATCTGTGTACTAAGTTGTCTGCAATTCTCTTCAGACTTAAAGAGCACGTTTGTGTTTTTCGAGTGGTCTAGCTAGCATATGTTTGCGTCTTCCTAAGCTGCAACACGATGTCCACGGTAAATCTGCACGTGCCCATACTGTAGCATTTAACGATTAGTTGTTATTTTGCACTTTGCAAGCGCTTTTGTAGATCAAGACAGTGGACGCGACTAGGTGCGGTTGCCCGAGTATTTGACATAAAGGCGTTTACAAATACAAATGTTGTACGCGGATTACATGGCATTAGTTCGGTAATGCTGTCTTTCATTACTGTAAGGAACTCTAACCCCAGTGATGCTGCTGTGTCAGCACTTAACTATACAGCTTTTTGCATAGTGCACAGAGTACGGCTAGTACATGTATTTATGTATTTACGCTTTGTTTGTAAAAAAATAGGATACCTAGGCTCCACAGTTAGCCACGCAGGCACACGTGAAAATTTAAGGGACTATTTGTGGAGAACAAAGTATGTCACACACATTATCCTACAATATCAAATAAATGACTACATCAAATAAAACTTTGTCAACATCGTTTGTTATAAGATGACTTGTCAACATTTCAAATTGAATGGCATACCTGTGCAGCCCGGGTAGAAGCCACCGTTCGGTGACCCTTGACCCACTGGACACGGGACGCGGTCTCCTGATGGTCATGATATAGGTCGCTACGTCAATCAATCATTCTCTTGTCACAACTACAAGATTTACAACTTTGACATAAACGCACGGCCCGAGACTACGGTATTTGTCTGGTCAGCAATGCATTAAGGAATGCAATCAACACACAAATGGCACTAAATGACAGGATTACGTCGAAATCTTGACAAGAACAAAGGAAACAGTCTTGGCAGCGAAACGGCTTTATACTCGGTTGAAAAGGAATGCGTCGACGCCAAAGCGATACTTAAGTTGCATGACCTACAGAACGACTTTGGTACCCAGTGTACATAAAATTACGTACTGATAATACATCGGAGGAAGCGATTACTGAATAAAAGTCAACCCTATCGTTTAGGAGGGTGAAAGGTATCAGACGTTTAAAACCTGGGCCGGGAGACTCCATGCTAAAACCAAATACTCGTATGTACTTTTTATGCGTTTTTGCACGTTCACATTGGGTGACATGATGAAACAAGTCCTAGACAGTATTCAACAGACCCTACCTGCACAGTAAGCGCTGTGATGGGGGGCAGACAGGGAAGAGAGCTCGTACACCAGAAAAGTGCTGCAGTTTTTCACCTTCAGGTTGACGGTGTCGTCACAGCAACCTACACAAAGTAATAAGCACGCTTTACACACGCAAACAGTGTATGACACGATGGGTCCCTTGCTTGCATGTGTGCGTGGTCTAAGCGAGTCTAAAATGTTATATGACGACTAACGCGTCAAACGCTATGGTGGCAGTCGCAAGAAAACCTGGGACTTGTAATGTACAGCTTTTTAAGTTAACTGTGGATATCTTCAAAATCTAGCTTGATATTATCAATTATGTAACGTTAATTAAGTCCAACGCGCGGATGTCACCTGCCCATGGCCACCAGCATTTCCCCCTTCTTCGTTTTTTTTTACGTTTACTTTCATATTGTTTTCGCTCAGTTTCTTCGTCTTCTCCAAACAAAAGGTCAATGACCGGACACGACGGCTGTCGCTGCGGTTACTATAGGTGAAGCTGACACCCTGTGGTGTTCGATAAGATTTTGTAGCAAGTGTTACGACATGGGCTGGTTACCATATATATATGAATGTATTTGAGTAAGAAACAGAGCAGTAGTTTTTAGGCTAGACCCTGTGAAAGTAAAACTATGTATTTTCTTGCCAATATTGCCCTTCTTGTTTTTTCAAATACTTCTTAGTATGAGACACCATGGTCAGTCCTGTAACAAAATAAGAACATCTGTATGTGTGCCGTACCTCCTTGGTTGATACATCCTGTGACTGACTGTGTCTGGTTGACCGTTGGTACGGTACCGTCCATCCACACGGGGAACCTGGTACCACAGGAGTTCACAGGGACGCAGGAGGTCGGCATTTCGCCTCCTGCTTCGCTGACGAAGCGGTACCAGCCCTCGACGAGGCCCCGGTCGTCGAGAAGCTCTCCCTCCGCCCGGCCGGTAGAGTTGTGGCCGGCGCTCCGCCAAATGTCGTCGATGGAGTCGTGTTGGTTCGGCCGACACGGGTCTGCCATGTCGGGAAAGAGAACAGTACAGTTCCATATCGTGTACAAGGCGCGTTGTATACTGCTAGTACTAGTGCCTGAATTCATCTTTCATTTATGTAGGTTTTGCTTTCGATCGTACCAGATTTAATGTCAAGTGCAACCGAAGTATTTACCTGAGCAGATGAACTCGACTTCCAGGTACTTATCCGTGCCATAACAAGGATCATAGATGAACACTGAGTCGTCACTCCACACCGAGCAGCTGGTCTTCCCCTGGCAGAAACTCCTGACCACGTCCAGGCTGTAGGGACTGCGGCAGGCGGTGGTATAGATTTGGCCTGGGCAAAACTGGCTGGAGGTCCGGCCGTACAGAGCGGACACGATGTTGATCGGGTGTCCAGTCGGACACTGAATGGACAATGTTTCGCGCTTGCAAGCTCGCAACTGCTCCACTTCTGTTAGAGAGAGGACGGCAAGATAACAATTTATGGCCATACCACCAACTGCCGCAGCACCAACAGGGGCCTATCTGTGGTCAGGAGCAGATGCCACGGGAGGTCCAGCTGCGTGTTCGCCTATGATCCTTGTTAATATTCAGGCACGGACAACTGAGTACCTAGAAGTCAAGTTCACCTGCATACTGTCAGGTAAATACCTATGCTGCACTTGACATCAAATTTGCTACGATCCAAAACACTACCTACGTACGTTCCAGTAGTTAAAAACCTTTTCTTACGAAAAGAGAAATTATGGAATATATTTAACATAGCATATCCTTCATCTTCCCGACATTTCCCAAATATAGTGTTTCGGTCTGCCTCTTCATCTGACTGAAATCTATTGAGGAAAGACAATTTCCATATACATGTACTATAATACATCACTAGACAGTTAATCTATTAGTAGCACCAGTGTTTTAGTGTGTGAACGCAATTTGTTTAATCAATTGCCATATCCTGATGTGCGGATGAAGTTGATGTTGCTTTGTTAAGGGTACACTTTTTGATACGATATTTTGACGCTGAAATTGTAAATTCGTGTAAAGGAATGTATGGGCATTGTTCACAAGGTCCGTTTCGTTCATACTATAATTGAAGGATTGTAGACATATTTACGCTCACTTCAAGTACAATATTTAATACGAAATTTTGACACGGAAATGATGGCATATCATTGGTTATGTTCTGAAATTTGTAGCATCCATACCGTATCGAACACTGTACAATGTTTTACTGTCTTCAGTCTTTTCTTGCCCACACTAGACACTGTATGACAAAGTATGCGGAGTCTTACCTGGACCTTGACACTCGTATTTCACTTCTAGATATTTCATGATGTAACCATGGTGACAAGGGTTGCCATTAAAAGTGGCGTCCGACGCGGGCACATAGCATTGTCGCCTGCCTTGGCACATGCCCTGGACAATCGCTAAGCTGCATAAAAGTCAAAGCGTCAAAGAAATTTTAAACCTAGCCTCTGCGCAAATATTGGACCTTGCAACTTTTAACAAGACATCAAACAATATAACCAATGATGTCGTGGCTGCGCACTCAAGTTGTATTACTTTAACGCCACGACAGTGATAAAGACTACAATGAACAATCTCAGGTAAAGTTGACTAAATAAATGTGATATAGATATTACAAACAGGTGAGTGAAAGCTCAGACCACTCTCTCAATCGGAAACAGAAAGATCGCACTAATAAAAGGCAGTAGAATACGTGATTAGATACTAACAGATACAAAGATCCAGGGTAAATTAGCTATCAATAAGACAGAAATAGAGGGTGGTGAAAGAAAGATGGAGAGGACCGTGGAGCTAACTAACCTGTCCGGGGCGCGGCAGCCCCCAGGCGGCATGTGCGAGCCGCAGTTCTTAGTCCCGATGTGTCCATAGTTGGCGAAGCTGATGTCCAACGTTTCCCCCGGCGGACAGCTCAGGAGCAGGATGGAGTACTGACACGCCTGCTTGGTCTGGATCGTCCTGCCTAAGTGTTTACCGGGAGAGATAGAACCGATTTAATCAATGACGCAGGTAGCTCGGCATAGCGACCGATTTGTTCAGAGCACAGAAAGTTGTCAGCTATTTATCATCAATGTCATTTACAGTAAAGCAATGTACACGCACAAAATGTTACATCGTCAGGCATCATGGGATTATCATGATTAAACGTTCAGCCAACTTTTTCAAAAGCTTGGAGTAGAGAAGGCGCGCGACCAAAAAGTATGATAGGCTTAGAAACAGAGGTATTTATTACAGGAGGACGTTATCATGCTACATGTACCGGTCTTACAAACGCATACATATAGGTAATCCAACCACTCATTCATAACTTACCTTTCTGCAAGTAGTTTACCTTCTATCAAAAATGATAACGTTATATACATGCTTTGAACGAACGTTCTAACGTT